>NC_138146.1:13614511-13814511 GCF_964199315.1 Orbicella franksi
TAAATCATTTAAAACTCACAATGACATTTAATGTTGGTTTCAACAGCAATCATAGTAACAGGGAGTTAAACTGGCACCGTAATAAGAAGCAAATTATCGTAATAATTTTACTAGTAAAAGAGACATGTAACATTTGTCAAAAAAATGGTAACAGCATTAGGTGCTTGCATGCAAATTGTATATCTCACCAGCATTAAAGATGTGTACCGTTGTGTCTGGAACAGGATCAGGGCCGCTTAATCCTCCACCAAACACAAAAAACTTGCTGCCTATGGACACCATGTTGTGGCAGGTTCTTGGAGATGGCGGGCTTCCACAAGTCTCAACTGTTTCCCATTTGCCTTTTTCTGCAAGTTGTTCAAATAGAAAAGGAAATGCATGGTTACAACACATTGGAAGAATTATTAAAAGCTAAGTTTATTGACAATCCTGCACTTCATGTGCATCATAGGGTGTATTTAATTTGCAGCTTACAACAGATCCTAATTTTTTCTCTTGCTATTCAATTGCATGATAATAAATTTTAAGAATAATTTATTATTTATTAAGATTATTATTTATTATATTGAGTGACTTCATATATTCTCATTGGCTGAGAACATGAAGTTAATTTCTTGTAAGCCACCCTATGTCTTCAAAACTAGTTTATTGATTAGCTTATCTCAGTTGCATTCTAGTTTTACAACATACAAGCCTGACAAATCACAGCAAGAAGTGTCCTAATTGGTGTAGAACTAAAATTCTGATTTCAATCCAAGTGTAAAATAGCCCTAATGATAGTCATGTCAGCTTTATGTGCAAGGCATGGTTAAACGGTAACTTAAAGTAATTTACCTAGGTCAAGAGCTTGAACGTCATTCAAGTTTGTAGCTTGTTGTGCTCCACCAAATATGTAAACTTTCTTCGGATTGCACTGAGGAATGAAAGCTGAGTGCTCATAACGACTGGCAATACCTGTCCAGTCTGGACAACTCCACTCAAACTTATCTGCCGTAATTTATAAGAAATATTAACCACTATTAAAGTAGTAAATCACATGCAAATAGAGTGCAAGTAGGGAAGAACTTAATCTGAACATATAAAGCTGACCCCCTTCATCTTTGTATAAATCTTCAGATCATTTGATCTTCATATAAATCTGGCCACAAAAATCTGGCCGTTTTAACAGGGTGGCTTGAAAGAATAAAAATGCCTGGCCAGTGTAGCAGAAGCTAAACTAGGTGTTCTTACGTCCATTTTTAAACAGGTACAGCTCTAATATTGACAACTGTCAGTCAGGTATTCATGGCAACACACTTTCAGAGTTTTAAAATCACACTTTTTAAAATCAACCTTTTGAAATAATCTAACTCTTTGCTCGCGTGACAATTTTTTCTGTCACTAGGCGAGACTGTTGCCTTAATTTAGGTTCTGTTTTCTATCAATATCACCGTGACATGAGCACAAGCAAAAGCTCAAGTTGTTGTTGGACTAGCTTAGTGTCCTCACTATTTCAGGACAAATGTAAACTAATTAAATATGGGAAAAAAGACTTTAAGAAAAAAGACATGAAGCCGTCTATAGTTCAATAACAAACCTAGATCCAAGGAATAAACATCAGCGAACGATCCATCAGGATTTGCTCCACCTATCACCAGAACACGCCGCGGCTCACCACCCACAAACGTACAGGTGTGGCCGACCCTTATGCATGGAGCTTCTCCCTCTGGCGATAGAACGTACCACACGTTTGGTTTCGGCGAGTTATTACTCTCTAGGATTGGAAGAACCTCCATCGGATTTGAAATTTCTAGCGAAGTTCGAAAACTTCCTCGCCTCCCGCCATTTTGAAACCGAACCCCCTCTATCCAGCGGACTACGTTAAATGACATGCGCCCACTTATTTAGTCACCAGTTTTTTTCTCTAATCTAACGTGGCAAATACAAAATGGAGGAAATCGTGATTGTGTTTACTCTCGCCTATGTACTGGTTTCGCTGTGTTTCGTGGCCCCTCCGAGAGAATTTGTCAGTGCTGGCTTAACCGTGCAGAATATATTATCCAGTTATTTAGGGAGTGAAGATATGGATTTTGTTGGTTATCATTTGAAGAGGACAACATCCACACTTCTTCTCCATTCTCTTCTCCCACTAGGTAAAGTAAAAATCTTAATATGTTTACAAGTAGTTCTTGTGGCTGCTTATACTGTTATGACTTCTTATTACTTTAGAAAATTTTCCAGGCAGTAGGTAACTTCTGTTTTTTTCTTGGGAGAAAAAGTTATTCTGAATATATCCTTTCAATTTGCAAATTTCCCAACCCCACAAAAAATTTTGTGTAATTAAGCTTAGATGCAATGCTTGAATTCCGCACTGGGTGCCTTGCTGTGTGTTGTAATTTAGAAACCAGTATGACGAATTTAAGAATGGAGTTTGAGAGTAAGTTCTATTTCTGCCACACTCTTGAGTCCATAGTGTTCAATAGCCACATGATCTTGGCTTACTCTGCTGGGCTGTTGGTCTGGCTTTTTGGAGAGAAATGGCAAAATCAGCTACCTACCCCAACAATAAGTCACCTACTTTAAAACTTTGATCCTAAGGCCAGTATGATATCATGTTGATGCAGGGGTTTCAATAATAGCCGGGTAACGGGTAGATCTACCCGCTTGTAATGAGCAGACTACCTGCTTGTAGCGGTCCCAGGTAGCCGTACACAAATAACTAAGACCAGATAATTTCCTCGCAGCTAAGGATTCTCTTCAAGAAATTTGGCAAAATAAGTCTTGTGTTATAGGTAAAGAAAAAGAAACATACTTTCTAGTGTTAACCCAGCCTTTTGGACCACGAATGAAAAGTGTGACCTAACATGCAAGAACAATCGCGTCAATACAAAGTGAAAAAAAATGTGCCAGGCACTTCAGCTGAAATCGAGAGGAAACTGGGACAAAGCATGAATGATAATGGCTGCCAAAAGGCAATTGTTATTAGCATATTTTGCTCCAGCCTCAAAACAAAAGAGGTCGAAGAATGATTCTTCGCAAGGTTAGTTGATTGTATTGAAAGGGACACATTTCGATTTGGTGTTTAAACTTTAATATTATGCTTCTTTTCATGGTGAAATATAATGTATTGTTCCTGAATCGATTTGAATGGGAGGAATTAAAATACCACATGTTATCAACCTTGTCTTTCTAATTGATTGACCTCTAGGAACCAAAAGCAACATAAAAATAGGCCTTAAAACCCACGAAAATGCATCTGGGAGAGTCTAGAATTTCAAAATTTCCCAGGGAAGACCCTCTGGGCCTTCCAAGAAACTACCCACCTGTTTTTCTAAACTGCCCTCTTGTGCCAAAAATTATTGAAACCCCTGTTGATGTTTCAAGTTTTTCCTTCAATGTCGATGATGACCATGACCTCCACAGGGTTGTATGAAGTAGCCAGTGGCCAGCAAAACCAGGGGGGCTTTAATGTTGGATTTTTCGGTACACAGGAATGTATAGGCCCACATTGCTTACAGTGAGCCAGAGCTCAATAGCCTTTTTCATGCATTGTGTGCCAGTTCACTTGGATCTAAAACTAGCTCAAAATAAGTAAAACTGGTATTTATCAATAGATACTGTTTTGTTTCATTTTGCCATTTTGGTTATTTGATAATCCTAGGTTACTATATTGGCTTGGGTCTGGTGTCACCAAATCTTCATTTATTTGAACCAGCACGAGCAGGGTTCTCAGCAAATGTATTTCTGTTAGTCTGCTTGAGTTTTGCTCTTTGTGGTGTTGTTTGTGCACGATACTGGTCCTGGAATAAATGGTAAGCTATGATAGACTTATTTCTTGTTATGAAGTCACTTCCCATTTTTATTTGAAATCACACTATTCCGTTGTTTTATGACACTGATGATGTCAGTACTTGTAAAGAGTATGCACCTCTTACCTTGATTTGAGCCAGCTTTAGGGAACAAAGTATGTCTTCAAATTGAAAATAAGTCCAGAACATATTTTAGGTTGAAATCTTATAGCAAATTATTTATTAACATCATCATCATGATAAATGTTTTACAGGTCAAACCATCCATTTGCAAAGCTGTTACATAAACATGGCACCCCTTGGAGAGCAGTGGCATCAAGTGTAAATATAGAGGTCCGTCGCATTACCAAATTCTCTTCAATCATTGGTGGAACCAGCATTTACATCACAGACTCTTGGATAATTAAATGCTCGGCCTATAAAGTTGACATTGCTCATCAGCCTGATGTCCATCTGTCAATCATTCATGCCGAGGATCACGACATTTCCCATGAGAGCAATGTTGCTGTGCAGTTCTTGAATATCAGAGTGTCCAGTATAACACCAGGAACCAAACCATTTGTAATCAGACTCAATTCTACAGATTATGGTGACTTGAGGGAGAAGTTGCAAGCTCCAATTAGGAATGCCAGAAATGTAGTGATACATCAGTCACTAAGTGACAAGTTTATTGAGGCCTTTAAGGAACAAGTTTCTCAAAATGAAGTGTATCAGTTGCAAGAAGAGGAGGTTTGTTGTAGTCTACATCCATGGGACATTTACTAGATTTGTTTGAACATCTAATGGTAATATCAAAATATTGAATGACAGCTAGCCATCAGCTGTATGACGTTTCTGACCACTGTTTGGCTAATAACTATTCTACTCTATGGTGAAAAGGGTTTAAGTTTATTCACTGAAGAGTAGCAGAAGAAGCCTTCGATAACCAGTTTCACCCTGACACTGTTGTTCTGCCTCTTGCTTTTAAGAGGCTGTCTCTGTAAGAACCGACCACTGATTTTACTTCGAAAATTTGGTTTTTCTCATAAGCTGGGATTTCAAAGCCCTTACCTAGTCAATCACTAAAATGAGTTTTATTTCATTAAAAATTCCAATTGAAGTTTTCTAGGATTGATTAAAGTTCAGTCCGCTCGACACAAGTTTCATGCCTGCCGAAACTGGAAAAATAGCACATATTGCTGGCGCTCTGAAAAAAATAATATTCGCTCAAAAGTCCCAATTCTTTTTTTCAACTATAGATACATCATAGCAGTTTGTTTAGCCATGTTGCAATTAGGTTTATGGTCATCTCGCCCCATGGTCATTTCGCCCCAACCAAAAGTCATTTTGCCCAATAATCGAAGTCACTTCGCCCCATACAAAAGTCACTTCGCCCCATACAGAAGTTACTTCACTCCATGTAAGAAATTAGTGAAATTTGTTGTGAGCTTTTCGTTTTGATGTTGGAGTTAGACTGATTTTGAACTTAAGACTTATGTCAGTTCAGATTATTAACTACTGCAGCTTCCAGTCGCGTTCGCTTAAATACGCTTGGTAACACTAGATATCATTTCGTTCAATTACTTTCCTCATCACGAATTGTTATCCGTTGTAATCCCTCAAAACCCTGTTAATGCATGGGAACTTGAACTGTTTTTGTTAATTCTTATCGTTATCGACCTCATAGTTTTGCTTACTCGAGAGAAACGACATTCAGTAAATGACGTCTCACTTTTACCGCGCGTAATTGGTTGAAAACATGCCATGACAACGCAGCAGTGACGTACGCTTCAAATTTCAGGAATTTACAGCAATGAAGCACTGCTAATCTTTTGCTTTGTTCTTGTTCTTTTACTTTAAACAATAATTTTAGAAAAGTGGGAGCTTTTGGAAAAGATTACGAGTTTGAATAAAGATAAGTTTGCATAAATTATTCAGCTTTTTCTATGATTTTATATTTTTATCAAAAGAATTGTCACGTTTTTATTTTTTGTCTGTATTCTATGTATTGCATTGTTGATCATTGCTTTTATTTTATTTGGTGGCTCCTAAAGGAGCCGTTTGTTTTTTTGTTTGTTTGGTTTATCCGCCTAGTCCCTCGGTGCATTCAGGTAAGAGCAGGCTTTCAGCAACCCCTTGGCTGACTGTTCATCGGCCTAGTTTTCGTTCCACAAGTCAAACAGTTTGGTCTGGAGGTCGCGGTACTTGCGACGTTGGATTCTTTTGAGTTTCCTGTCAGACACAAGTCGGATCTGCAGGGCAGTAAGTTTGGCCTCTTTGTGCAGGAGCTGAATTAGGAGGTACAAGGGCAGCTGTTCACATCTGGAGGCTCGGCGGTCGAGGCCATGGTACCACCCCTCAATGTCGTTGTTTGTCCTCACGGCTTTCTTGAACACGGTCCAGTCTGACGGGCTCCAGGTGGTGCCATTGATCTAGTTGTTGGCCACTAATTGAAGAGTGATAGAGAATCTTTTAAGATAACACAACTAGTTGACGTTAAGATCGTATTCCGAATTTTCATATAAACAAGTCTTTGAAAGGTCGGCGTGCTGTGCCAAAAAAAAAAGTCTCACCTTGAATTAACATAAGTTCACACTTTGCATGTGGGTACATGTGGCAAGGAAACAACAATACAGTCTTCAATAACAGAAGTTCTGTACAACTATACACACAATAAATCAAATACATTTAGACTCAATAAAAAAAGGTTTTGAGGGCAGTTTGTTGAACAACGCGCGTTAAGCCATGGATGGTTTTCGAAGTTTTTCAAATACAATCGGCCATCGATCGATCAGCGGACTTTGTTTGACTTTGTTGCTATGTAAGTGCCACAAGTTACTGCTAAACAACAGGCGTAATCAAACAAAAATATTTAGATTCAATAGCTCTTTAACTACGTCAAGGTCAAATATAACTGAAAAGGTTTTACAGCCAGGTGAAACTTTACAGGGGAAAAGTAGTTGGATAGTTTTCAAAGTTTTTCAAATACGATCGGCCATCGATCGATCAACAGACTTTGTTTGACCTTGTTGCGATGTAAGTGCTACAAGTGAATTCTAAACAACGTGCGTAATCAAACAAAGACATTTAGACTCAATTGCACTTAAACTACGCCAAGATCTCGGTCGCATTTTAAGTTCTCTACAGGGTTACAGTTTCTGAAATTCAATTGGTCATTGATAAACTAGCGCGAACTACCAACAAGCGCATCAACAACATCGGCATAACGTGGAGGACAGGGAGAGATTAGGGCGAGTGAGACTAACAATTACAAACATGTCATCAAGATCGTCTTTATAAATGGGACAATTATAATATCAGCTCATAGTTAGTACTACTAACTATGATCAGCTAGGCAAATACATTGTAGAGACAATCTTGTAAGCATATATACACTTTAATTATATCATGGAGCGAAGTAACTTTTGTATGGAGTGAAGTAACTCTTGTATGGGGCGAAGTGACTTTTGGTTGGGGTGAAATGACCATGGGGCGAAATGACCAGATACCTTTTAAAACGTGCCTGCAAAGTAGAGCTATTTTCGTGTTTGGTTCAAAACTCGATTTAAGGTCATTCCTCGCATTTGCATTGTGCATCCTTACTGCGCATAATTTATGGCGTCATTAGCACGCACTCGTGCATGCGCACATTGAAAACATGACGGATTTGCCTTGATATTGAGTTCTGTCACTTGAAAAATGGCTCTAGCTCAACAATGAGCACGGGCACCCCAATTTTTTTTCCAGTCATTGTAATCAACTAATCATAAGCTTTGCATGAGAAAAGACTGATCTAATTTCTATTGCTGAAAATTGAATAAATAAGAAAAATAGCAGATACACTGTGGTCTTTTCTATTTTGCAGTCGGCAACCACATCAAGAAATTTGGTTCAAATTTTTAATCAAGGAGTTAGCTTTCTGTCTGAATCAAACTTAAAACGTTTATTTGTGTCCGACACATTGTATTTACTGCAGTTTAATGCGTGTTCTTATGAGTCCGGGTTCACAAAGATGTTACAATTACTGGGAATGCGTTCTTATAATAAGCATTAAATAATGCCAAAATGGGGCATTTTCAATGCCTCACTGCTCCTTAATGAGCATGGGCACCCCCCTTTTTTATTTCAAAATTGAAGTTATCATATGACAAATATTCAGTGGACAAAGTTTGAACAAAAATCTATTGTCACTTTTATTTCAGAGGAATTACCTTAACAGGTGGAAAATCTTCTTTTAACGGTTGAAGGAACAACATTGAATTATAATTGCAACATGGCTAAACAAACTGTTATGATATATCTATAGTAAAAAAAGAATTGGGACTTTTGAGCAAATATTATTTTTTTTAGAGCACCGGCAATATGTGCTATTTTTCCAGTTTTGGCGGGTATGAAACTTGTATCGAGTGGACCGAACTTCAATCAATCCTAGAAAACTTCAATTGGAATTTTTAATGAAACAAAACTCATTTTAGTGATTGACTAGGTAAGGACTTTGAAATCCCAGCTTATGAGAAAAATCAAATTTTCGAAGTAAAATCAGTGGTCAGTTCTTACAGAGACAGCCTCTTAAGATCTCATCTGAATTCAGTGCTATAGTTGACAAATGGAGCAAAACAAATTGTATTGCTGCATTACTTGACAGAAATATGCACACCATATATTAACACAGCATGAGATAGACAGTTAATGGAGAAACCTTAAGCCTTCATGTATCCCGGCTTCATCAACTTGACTAAATGACAAATTATCCTTTGCTGCTTAGGGAATGAGCAGCAATAATCACTTGTAACATATAACTTATAACATAATTATGAAATGTTTATGCCTGAACATGACTACATCATTTCTTTCTTTTAACCTAAGGATCCAGAACCTTGTATTGGTTGCATGCAGCAACCTGCCAACATCAAATTACAGAAGCTGTGTGCACTGTCTGGCGAGGGAGAATGCATCCCCTGCTACTGCCGTCCTATGTGGTGTATAGACTGTATGGGCAAATGGTTTGCAAGTCGACAGGACCAGCACCAGCCTGAGAGGTGGCTGGCCAGTACATCTCCTTGTCCAACTTGTCGGGCAAAATTTTGTATGCTTGATGTGTGTTTGGTTACCAGATGACAGACGAAATAAATGGGGCTGTCAGACAACAGTGTACATCAGTGATTATACCTTGGCTTGTTGGCCGAAATAAGACCGTCAAGTCTAGATAGATGTTCACAATGTTGAAACCATTTTGAAAAGATATCATCCTCCTATCTGCTAACTTGAGGCAAAATAATGTTAACATCAAGGAACCCGTACTGGAAATTAATGTCTCCCATAACTGTTGGTTAAAAAAAATAGATTACAAACACAAAGAAAACAAGATCGTACCCTGAAAATCAAAGTTAATATTTCAAGATTGTGATCGATCAGTTAAGCTAGCAAAAGAAAGGAGACAGAAATAAAGCTAGGTTTTACAGCTTTTTGCAATCTTTCCAAAAATTAAACAATGTACCAGCCAGTGATATTTTTTATTTCATCAGGAGTCTAATACAGTAACCATGATGACACCTTGCCTTCCACATTTTCTTATTGCAGAACCAAACCCTTAAATATGGCCACTCTTTAATACTAGAGTATACAACACAAGTGTACAACTTTAATTTTTGATAAAAATACGTTTTTATGTTACAGTTGGTGGTGTCTTGTCTCTGGTAAAGGTCTGTAAATGTTGCATGAAGCAACCAAAAGTGTAGCCTTTGATCAGGCATTCTATCTCTTGGTGGCAGAAGACAGAAGCAGACAAAAAAGAATGCCTAATAGACCTTTTTATGGTTTCTGACGCCATCTTGCTTAGGGGGCTAAAACATGACAAAAATGACAGTAAATTTATGAGGTAAATAGAGAATCTTATGTCTAACAACTCACAGAAAATTCAAGTTCTGAAGTATTTATGAGTCAAAAGCTAACAGATAAAAGAATTTACAAATTACATTTTGAGGGAAATAGCCTTATTAGAAAGTCATGATGAAGGTTTTCATTTTCCCATAAATTTGTCTATAAAACACAAGTCGCAATTGGCAGGAAAATTTAGAGATAGTTGTATGAAAAATTAACAGTGCAAATTATTCCTCGCCTGGCAGCAAATTATTGCTTTTCAAATCTGGTTTACCCGCGATCAGGCAGGTCTTTTTTGATGAAAGGGGAAAGGGAAAATAAGTACAGAAGGATATATTCCAGGGGACTCCATACTACTGTGTCAACTGCACATGCTTTTGACACTTTCAGAATCAATATAGTCTGTGTTGCAGGCAGAAAGGGGGAAAGGGTAGGGGGCAGAAACACGAGGAAGAAGTGCAGCCCCCCTCCTTCCATCCACGCTTTGCCTCCCCTCCCCTTTTTGATGCTATGCAGGCTAGAATCAACATGATTAATGACGCTCTTGCCAAGCTGGGTCAGAAGCAGGGTTAAAACTTATTCTTTTAGGCAGATGATCTTCTGGACGCATTTCATCTACTTTTTTCCGATTTGTTAATAGAAAGTTATAGCCGCTCAAGACCACGGCCTTAAGTAACATACAAGTAACATACGAGTAAATTTATGTTCACAAGTAAATCAATCTCCATGGTCGCCAGGCTTCATATTTAAAATTGCACCAGAAGTCAGATATCCAATCATGAAACCAATTAGAAAGGCATAGACTTTGTCATTTTAAGGGCCCATTGATCAATTCATGTGCGTACTTGCACACGTTGCTAAGGAGGTGAAATTTTGCTAGTGTCAGCCTGAGCGAGGAAAATTTAAACAATTCAACAACTTGCAAATTCGGGTACATTTAGAGGTTTTTCCTTTGGGTTTCACTAAATTCAAATGAAGAAAGTACAGGCAAAAACAAACTAAGAGAAACACAGAAAAACAAGCACAAAAGGAAACCCATCTCTATGTGGCTTTCATGGGCTTCATTTGATCTTATTGAGCCGCTGGTAGTGTAAACTGCACACTTGCTGATAGGGTAACTTCCGATAGATATCTCAAGCACTTCCAGTTTCTTTAAATGCTAAAGGAAACGCAGTTTTTCATTAAATCCAGCTTTTCTTGACGAGTTACAATTTAAGCCAACGTTGGAAATGTAGCTATACGCTTCTTTTGTGAAATCATCCCTTTTTCAGAAAATTACCAATTTTTCAATATTTCGAAATTCTTTCACAATGTGGCCTTTTAGAAATGAAACAAAATCTATGTATAGTGTGGTAAAGATTAAAGTTAAAATATTAAATAAAGTGAAAATATCCCAATAAAGTAATATGCTTGGGAGCCTTTACATGCTTCCATAATGAGTCACATGACCATGGGCGTGGCCTGATGACATCATCACTGGTGTAACTGATCATGAAAAAAGTTAAAATACATGAAATAACTCTCAACCAACCAAAAATGACAAGGTTACACAATGTATATGAGAATAAATTTTCCTAACATCGACTTGAAAAGATCAGTTAATGGGACTGATACTACTCTCCATCATGATTTGAAGAAAGAAAGACAAAATCGCATTTCCTTCTTCTTTATTCTTTTGAATACCAACAGAAAGCAGCTTGCAGGCAGCTACCCGGATAAATCAAGTGAGTGTAAAGCATGATTGTTAAAAATAATCTGCAATATGGCCTACTTGCAGTCAAATAAAATATAAATATCACAAGAAACGAACACGTTTGAAGAAGAGGTTTTTGCCCAACTTTTGCGATATGTTTGGTGACTTGCTTGGTGCAAAACCATTTGAGAAACCAAATTTCACCATAATTGTACAAAGTGTTAAGGCTTAAATTTGATCTTTTTTGCTTGATAAACAACTATGTCTAGTTCTTGATCGTACAGAACGGTTTCATGCAAGAAGTGCTTCGAAAGAAGTTCAAAAAACCGTTTATCTCTATCATAACGTATCTTACATGACATTAAAACAACTGAATTTTCATCACAAAGGTCTTGCAGAGTCTTCAGTAAATCGTTGAATGTCTCCTCAATGTAAACAATGTCTGCTCCTAGTACAAAATCAAAAGGTGGCGAGAAAGATGAAACGTCTTGTCCCCATTCAAGCTCCTTTATTTCTACAGAATCTTGATTTTTGCCCAAATTTCCCTCCACGTTCATTCTCGTAACGTTTAGGGCCATTTTTCGGTCAGTAATAGTCACATTTCCTCCGAGCAAACTTGCCACAATACCGGCGAACCCAGTTCCGGCGCCAAGTTCTATCACTTTCTTCCCATGAAGTTGAGCGACAATCTTCTCAAGATAATGACCAAGAACGATTGCTGCATCCCAAACGACAGCTGCAACACCAACATCGTTCCAATTTTGAAAGATTGTGAGGGTTCTCCCACCGAATTCGAAACTTCTTTCTTTGGCGTGGAATGCACTTAGAAAGATTGCTGAGGAATCGTACGGAACGATCGCCATTTCTGACACATTAGCTGGAAACGAGGGACTAAAAATAACAGAAAGACAAATCAATATCGCTGTTAAGTAGTGTGTACACCAGAAGATCGCAGAACACTGATAAAGTCCACGCATAATATACGTGATGAACAAAGACAGGCACGACAGGCACAAACTTCACCAGGCGTTGTAGTTTCCAGTCCTTCACGATCGTTTTCCAGGGAGTGAGGCCGGGCATTCCAGCAATGATGTGACGGAAATAACTCGTGAGGCGACATTTTGTGCACTAGCTCTTGCATCTTGTCGTTTCCTGGAACAGTCAATCCCAGGAGTCTATCAAGCCGAGACAACTGCGATGTATGTGCCGAATTGTTAATACTGGATGGGGTCCAAAGTAGATGCGAAGGTTGTTCTTCTGGGGAAGGAATACAGTGGTAAAACAAGCTTAGTGGAAAGATATTTACATCACAGGTTCAACGACAGTGTTCCCTACCAGAATGTAAGATTAACATAACTGTAAAGTAAACAGAATAATGTAATAACGAATTTCATTTTTCGTTGTCCGGTTGAAGGCAAGGAAACAGTGGCGTTTCTTAGCTGAATTAAGACCAACGTTTTTAATCGATTCACTTTTATTAAGCTTAACAGACTTCGCGTTGAACTGTTGTTGAACTTTAAGTCCCTTAGTGCTGTTAATTACTTAAACACTTAAATCCATATCAACACAATTATTTTTCTTCACTAGCGGGTGTGCTTTCGTTTTCTAGATTTGATAGCTGCGTGTTTTAAAAATAGTATTAATTAAAATGTGTCAGTCTAGCCTCAATTTCTACCCTGTATACACGGAAGTTTTTTTTTTTTCAGTTCTTCTTGTATCCACTTAATTTCCCATTAACCCTTGTGACCATGACCATGGCCATCTCCAAAGAAACTCTATTACAGTTGAACCCCCATTAATGAACACCACGAGTGATCAGACACAGGTTGCTCATATATTTTAAGGGCTGTACACTGAAGCTGGTAACATGCAAACTGAGGCACTTGCCTGGGTAAAAAATTTGAAAGAAGAATTTTAAGAATTTTAGTTCCTATCAATTACACACCTTTGCTGTGTGGCCAGTTTTTCTGGTCCCAAAGGTGTTCTCCTATGGGAAATTCAAAAGGAGTTCTCAGGAAACATCACATGTAGGTAATATCTGGGATGGATCTAAGGGGGGTTCGGTCAAAATGCCTAAATTAGAAAAAACATTTAGACATTATAACATGCTGACTTGGCCTCAGAATGCCAGAAATCTCATTTCTGAGAACCTCAAATTTAAAAAAGTTTATGGGGAAGGATACCCCCACACCCTCTTACAGGGAACTGCCTTCAGCAGTCCATATCTCGAACCCCCTTCCCTTAAATTCTGTGTCTGCCCAAGAATGTGAAGAGTACAAATGGAAGTTTGGGAGAACAAGAAATGCTGTAGGAACACAAGCCACAGTTGAGTGTTTCTGCAGATTTTTCAAGTTTTCCCAACCTTCTAGGTTTTACTTTATAATAATTATATGATATATTTACTTTATAATTTTTTACTGTTTTTTATTATTTCATATGTTTTCCAATAGACAATAGGAGCAGCATTTGGTGCCAAGAAAGTCACTGTGGGCAACAAATGTGTCACTTTAGGGATATGGGTTAGTTTTAAAAATTTCAATATTTTCAGGTAAATGTTTTACAATCAAAAACCTTCTTATTCCTAGACGTCTCCATAATACAGACATTTCTATAATTTTTACGGATAGTTCATTTGGTTCCAGAGAAACCAGAATTCATTGAAACTTAGACTACCAGCAGTCTCTCAAAGTTAAGCAGAGAGTGGTCCGAGCCAAGATGCTTTAGACAAGCAAGGGATTGGGATAAGATATGGGTGTGACCACCTTCTTCTTCGTACAGCTCCTTTCTATTCATGTTTACAGATAATCACTTGACGGACCTTAATAGAAACCACTGACTCCCAGCTGTCTAATGGAAACCATAATTATATTATATGGACAGGCAGCTTCCCCCTTCAGTGTCTATGTTGTGGTTCAAATAATTATCCTTGGTGCAATATGGTATTCGTTGCTATAATATAGAATATTATGATACATTACCACACAACAGAACAAAAGAATATACCAAATTGTATCAAGGGTAAAATTAAACTATGGCATCTACCATCTATAATTTGCATCATGACTCCATGCTTGTTTGCAACCTTGGGCACAGTTTTTCTCTTGAATATCACCATTGGTCTGAACTTCAATCCTTCGCCAGCAAACACCAACACAACAGTTGTGCAATTCTTCTCGTTCCTGGTCATTCGAATCTTAGCAGCTTTCTCTCCCGTGTTGTTGATTGTGTGGTTCGGCTGCATGTCAAATGTTAGTGGCATTTCGTCCATGTTTGCAATAACATGTAGTGCATAATTGTGCTCTTTGCGAAGATTTATAACAAAATGATGGAATTGGGTGATCTTCTCCTCGTAATCTTCTGGAAGTCGCTGAGTGAGGGTTGTCTTCTGTCAAAGCGAGAGGCCATTCTGCTTCATAAAATGCTGGCCCCAGTGCCTTAAACTGCCTGGCTGGAATCCCGTATTTTTCATCCTTTTGCCATTTCAAGGGCTTTTAAGTGCACAAGTGATGGTAGAAGTGTTAGACCATTGTTTCTTTTTTCCGTGATCCAACTAAGAATATCAGTTTCAAGTTCTGGCCATGCAGCTTTCTTGCCATGATTTGTACCCTTAATAAGTCAAGGTATCTTCTCCATAAAGTTCTCTTTGCTCTTTGGCCACAATCTAACATTGCTCTTGGAAACTCCAAACTCTTGTTCAGCAGTGCAATTTCCATGTTGTTCTGCAAAATTGATGATCTGTAATTTATCTGACACTGTAACTTTGACGCTCTGTTCTGGTGATTTTCCTAGCCATGCCGATGTTGTGATCTCTATTGAAAGTGATTGTTTTGTTGATCATGGTGTTCACTTTTAAAAGTAGTCAATTCCTTGATTATGTTAGTTGTTACTGACAATAGTTACTTTTCAATTAAAAACCAATGATATCAAGCAGAATTCAGTCTTTGTTTATATGCCAATGAAGCTAACGAGTTCAAACAAAGGATTCAATGTGTAATACACATCTCAAATTTGAAACCTGCTCTTGGAGGAAAAAAGTACGCATTATACACAGGTAAATATGGTATATTAAAGAGATCTGACTTTACATGAAACCTTGACATGTCACGTGATTTTAATCTTAATTTTTATAAAATTTCCACTGTTACAGGATACAGCTGGTTCTGAGAGGTATGAGGCCATGAGTAGAATCTACTACCGTGGAGCCAAAGCAGCAGTTTTGTGCTATGGTAAGGACTTGCTCCACAGTGGAAAATGAGAGATGTTTCTTCAGTTTCTTGAGAAGTTTGACAGTTTGAGATAGATTTTAACCTAACTACTCTCATTTTTTGTAGATCTCACAGACAAGTCCAGTTTTGAGAGAGCGAAATATTGGGTAAATGAGCTGAAGACTTATGAAGAAGTTAGTATTTCTATTATAAAATCACTGATAATAAAAGATATTTAGTTTTAATGTTGTTAACTTTGTTATGGTTGTTTTGTTCTGAAAGTTGTGATCCCTCTAAAGTTAATGACCCTTTAAAGGAATTGATTAATTACAGATTTCATGGTTTCTAGCAATGGCTGAAAGTAGTAACCTTTGGAAAAAATAAGGTTCTGAAAGAAGTGACTTACAAATTAAACTCACTTGTTTTATCGTAAGAGATGAAGAAAATAAGAGGTGATACAAAATTGATATAATACTCTGTTCTGTTATAGACTAGTAATAATTTGCAAGTTTTATTCTTTTTATCTCTATAAATATTATATTTATAGCAAAAAGACAATTATTAGCCGGATTAAAGTCTTGTGTGAAACATTTAAATTTGTAATTATTTCATTACTTTTAATTAAGAAAGACAGATTAAGCTAATAAATTATTATAGTGAATGTTTAAGATGTTTGTCCAGGAATGTCATAATAGTTGAAACTCTCCAAAATTAGCAATGACGAAAGGTTGTTTAATTAAAAAAAAACAGGATTTTGTGGTACATGTAGTACTTCTAATAACATAAGGTTTTGCATGTTTTGATGTAGTATTTGGTGAATCAAATTAAATTCACTAAATGACAGCAGTTGGCTTTGTTACAATATTTCTTCTCAGAGCTGTAAAATATACTTATGTGGCACCAAATACGACATGGTTCAAAGTGATAAAAAATTACGTCAAGTTGATTATCATGCTACAACAGATTATGCAGATGGTGAGTAGGTTTGTGCTTGGCAAATTTTGTTATTAATCAGATCTGTGAATCATTGCTGTAAATTTCAGGATGAGAGTTTTTTCAGTTGAACATCAAAATTATTGAGAAGGCATTGGTTTTACTTTCACCACACTTCAAAATAGATTTTTAAACATGCACCACCCAACTCAACTAATCAGTTGCAAAACTAGTCGGCCATGTAATTTTTCCTGTGCTTAGTACCAGTCATGTAGATTTGCACTGAGTACTCGGAGGTTTATTTTGTTGTACAGCTCTTTTGTGGTTTTCCTTTGTGACTACTTTGGTTCGGTTTAATGTCATTCAAAGTTTGAAAAACTGCTCTGACTTGCTATCGAAACAAAAGTGCTTTGTACAGAGATTTCATGATTGTTATTCCATTTCCCCTCAGAAATAGATGCTAAGGTATTTGAAACCTCAAGTAAAACTGGTCACAATGTTGGTGAGTGAAGTCTAATATAAATGCCTAGGATGTGACATGTGTTACAAGTATGTTGAGCATCGTTATAGTATAGGTGTAAAGAGAATGAAATCTGAAGCTATACCGTAATACGAGCTACTGTAATACGATTCACTAGCCCACAGCAAAAATAACGACAAACACAAAATTTAACTTGCTTACTTGTTTACTTTAAAATTTTGTTTTGTTGTTAGAGATACATGTATTGTTACTCAAGAAGTATTGAACTATTATAGTTATAAATGCTTGAGATGCTAATATGTACATTTTTTTTTTCTTTGAGGACACAGCACAACATAGATCACTGACAAAAATAATGGAATGTCTCTCTGTTCTTTGTAGAGGAGTTATTCTTTCAACTGGCCCAGGACTTCTCAAAAGAAGAAGAGCTACCAGTTGGTAAGTGTAGATTGTCTTTGAGACAAAACATGAATAAAAAGTACTTTTAATTGGAATACATGACCAAATTGTATACATATTTTGTACCAGTCTGAAACTTTTGGGTTTGCAATCCCATCTATAACCTTTATAAGTATTTCTCAAATTAATTAATAATTCATCAAGTTTAAACAAAGGAAATCATGACCTTGACAGTGTTTGGATATCTGATCTTAATTAGCATAGATTTTTACAATTTTATTTCTCCGTTTTCTCCTTAGTTTTCGTTTTGGTTGAGAAGATATATCAAACACTCAAGACAGTGTTTGACCACATTTCCAAACACCTCAAAGTTCATAAAAACTACTCTGCTGCACGTCGAATTTTCAACTCTCTTCTCGGTGTTTGGAAATGTGGTCGAACATGGTCTTTTGTGTTTGATATACACATAGATGCTGTGGGGAATCTCTAGGGTTTTCGAGCAAATAAATCTGAAATAGAGCATAGAAATCAGACAAAGAATTTTGTTTGCAGCAAGGTATCATTTAGAAGACCAAGACAAATTCCTCAATCAACTACTTCATCCTGGACTAACCAGACCAAACATGTTCCTCCTTTCCTATGGCGTTAGCGCTAGAAAGGATCTGGGGTTGGACCACACAAAAGAAAGAAAAATTCTTTGACCTCGGTGGGATTTGTACCCACAACTGGTCAGATGTCAGTCAAATATCAGCTTGACTTGGCTTAATAGTGGGTACTGGTACTAACACCATTTAGCTTTAACAACATTTTAGTTTTCATTTGCCAAATTGAATCATTTAATACATGCTAACTGTAAGTTTGTTATTTGGTTTGCTTCAGGAGAGGCTGAAAGAGAGACATTAGAGTTAACAGAGCCTTCACGACATGGAAGGCCTTCTTGCTGTGGTGTAAAGCTATAATGTTCCAGGTCATTAGGTGCAATAGCAATCCAAGAAAATTTAGACCTTGCATTTATTGATTAAATAACTAAATAGATATTTTATTATGTGGACCGAAGTTTTTCATTCAAGGTGCATTTTGTAATAACCCAGAATGTGTGTGCAAAACTACTGAAACTTGGTCACTGGGAAAACATTGGCCAAACAAAATGTAAATTTTATGATTTATTGAGTGGAAAAAAGTGGCAAAACAGAGCAAGAATGTTTAAGCATCAGGACAGAAGTTCAATAACAGCCTGCAAGCAGGCTAGGTCAATAACATTTAGAAATTTAAAATCAAATAATTTGTACATGTAAAACTCTTGTCAAAACTGTGCCAATATTTGATTCACTAGTTTTGATCTTTTTGTGTTTGAAATGATTTCAGTGTGGCCATTGATCAGTTTGAGTTTTTCTGCAGCCATTTTGATGGATTCTTTAGATTGCAGACAGCATAGAGATGAAAGTAAAACACACATTCAAGTGACACAAGCTTTTATGTGTTAACTGTCAACTTGGTTTCAAATGTAGTTGTGCAGTGTAGATATATTGCTTGGATTGTTGAAAAAATGGTTGCCATCATTGGCTCTCAGTTGAGTAGTCCAGCACCTCTTCCAGACCTGAATTTTCATTGTGTCCGGGAACCTGTTGCTTCTGTTGTTTCAAGAGATAGGGGCATTGTTTAGATCATTTATGCATTGTTTCATGAGCCAATAACAAACGATGTTTGGACAGCCACAGGCCTACCTCTCAGGGCCTCTTCATATGAGCTCCAGCCCGGTTACTGGGATAAATTTGTTGTCTGTTTATATGCCTGGGAAATTTCAGCCCGGTCAAACAAGATGAAATCCAAGAAACACAACCAAAATGGTGGAACATAAACTTGAGTGTATAGTTCACAGCTATCATAGCTTTGTGGACTCTTGTAACTTTACTAATAAAGCAAATTCGCATACTCCTAAAGTGGAAATACATAAAAGATAAAAATTATGCCATTTAGGCTGCTATGTTGCAAAAGCGAAGCTATTTTGTCTAAAAAGTTTCGTCCCAGTGTCCCGGGCTGGAGTGTTCATATGGGAAAATTTTCATCACTCTTACCGACATCTTGGTCGCGAAAACCGAGATCTCAGTAACTGGGTCAGCCTGGCTTCTCATATGAACACATCGAAATTTTTACGAAGGAAAGAGTGTCGAGGTGAGATCTCGGAAACCAAGCCAGCCCAGTTGACCGGGCTCATATGAAGAGGCCCTCAGTTACATCATGATTGCTCAGTTTACTTTCGGTTCAAGTAGCTTCATCATTGAGCATGATTAAGAGAGATGTCAGTATTAAAATACAGGTAGAGTTAGAGCTAGAAATTATTCTGTCGTCATGGATTTGATGAACTGTCCTTTACAACATGTTTCCTAAAAGAAGTTTGACTTCCTAATTACGTATTTAAAATTGGAAAGAAAAAGATATGGGTTACCCTGGAATTTAAAATAAGCATATTAAGTTTTGAACAAAATAATGAATTATAGTTGGTGTGGGAAATACTTAGGAGTGAGGTAGTACTTTTAAAATCAGTGTTTTGACATGCATACAAATTATCCATAAGCCTTGCTGTTCAAATTTCTTCTAGACATTGGTTAGTTGGGAGATTTCTAGAAATATCCATTTTCAGTTGATATTTTAAGAAGAGTTAAGACATTATTTAGGTGCTTATCAGGGTTTCCTTTGTTAGCGCATCTAGTTTCAATATTTAGAAGTCTATTACAGTAACCTGCTGTCCTTTGCAAATAACTCAAAAAGTTATTTCTGCATGTGGTGTAGTTGCTTGTCGTGGAAGCTAATTCTTTTTACAGTAGTTTTTATGGAAATAAAAATGTAGAAATTGGACTGTTGCAAATTGTATATGTTGATGAATAAATGAATGATGAATGTTAGTGATATTTTTTTTCAACTTTGATGGATTGACTTGTGTTTTTTGCTGTAAAACCATTTGCTGTGTCCATCTGCCTTGTGTTTTTCTTTATTGTGGGATAGTAACCAGATTGTGATAAATAACTTAGAATGATTAATTTAGGTCTCCTTATTATTTAGGTCTTTTTATCTGATTTTAACTTGCCAAATGCCAAATGCCAAACGCCAAATGGTACCAAGGGTACATTTGAACCCTCTGTGGTCTGACCTCTTGTAAGCAACCACCTACACAACGTTCATGAAACAAATGACTGAGGTATCACTTTACTAAGCACTCGCAAATTCTCTTACTTATAACCTGTTATCTATTAAACAAATTATTAGATTATGAGCTCGAGATTACTACCACGCATAGAAATCAAGAGCGAATAATCTGAATGGAGACATTCAATGAGAAAAGTTTATTGAGGATGCGTCAGTCAGCCTTCAGATTTAATGTATCCTAATGTTTACCTCATAAATTTAACTAATGGTTCAGGAAATTAGGGCTTTTCCCCCTGGGGACGAGGTTGCTTCGCCAGATACGAAAAACCGCTAAAAAAAACCACCCTTTTATATGAGGCCAAAAAATATGTGGAAACGTATTCCTCTTCTAATGCAGCAGCACAAGACCCCGAGGAAAGGGTATTCTACAATATTGTTTACACAAGTTGATCAAATTCAAACATAATCCTAAAAAATAAACCACTGACTGACCTACAATGACTTAAGGTGGCCGAACACAATTTTTACGCGTGCCTTTGCTGATGCAATCCAGCGCGTGCGCAAGGATTGCAAAAAAACAAACATGCCGTCAATAGAGCGATGATTTTATTTACTCAACACCCACACTATCTGAGCTATTTTTCTCTATAATTGAACGCAGTGTATTGATGGCTTTAGTCTTTAATTACAAATGTATGTTAGAAAAGGTAACAATGCAAAGAACCCAGCAATTCTCAGCTTTTACTTTGTTACCGAAAGAACCCAATTAAATGCAGCACATGCATAGTAAGTCAAAAGATTGTGATTGAATGAAAAACTGCACTCTCGGAAATACACCTATTTCTCGAGAACCACTCATTAGAATTTCACTAAATTTGGCATGAAAATACTTTAGGAAATAATTAACTGGAGTATTGAAAATAATTGAACTTTAACAAAGCTAATTCTAGATATTCCAGTTAACAGTCAACAAGGGATAAATAAAGATCTCTCTGTTAAATTATTAGCAAAATGGTGTCAACTTGTGAGAATCATTACAAGCTTGTTGCATGCAAATTATAAAGAAAATCTAATGACTAGATTTTCCACAACTAAACAAAACTGATTTTGAAGGCCTGTTTATATTTATTCATGTTGCCATGGCAATGGCACATTTGTCAGCTTAACCATCAAAAAAACAAAGTTTGTGTTGTTAACTTGCTTGCTGCCATTTTTGACGACCTAGGGATCAAGAGTTTTAGAGAAGAAGGTGAATGAAACGCAGGTATCAAAAACTGTACATGTGCTCAGCCACCTTAAATCTCCCACCAAAACCTTAAATAGTCCATAAGCATCCCGTGATGCACTGCGAGTCTCTCCAACGTGCCGTCAGAATCTAGAATAATAATTCCTGACTAATTCGTCCCTCAATCATCAAAAATTACATTTTTTTCACGAGGAATTATCCCTCATCCTGCACATTTTTTCATCGTCATCCCAGAGATTCCCAAAAAGTACATTAAAAATAAAGAAACAGGAACTGCAGGGTACTGCTTACGAGAAACGCTGCTAAAATGCCTAATTTAGAATACAGTAAAAACCAGCATATAAGAACCTAGTGATTTAAGGACCTACAGGCTGAAATTTGGTATTTAAATACTCGAAGATATAAGAACCTGTTCAGCCTGGCAAAGAAAAATAGGTTCTTATACCAAAAAATAACTTTAATTTGGGTGGTCTAAATTCTGGATTTTATTTGTGTGAGAAACTTCTGTATACATAATTTGTGCATAATTGTGTTTGCTTTGATATATATTTTACAATGTTTTGGATTTTCCCTAGAAATATGTTTTCTATAAAGCTACAGTGCAATGTAAACGATTTAAAATCTAAATATCTTATAAAATAAAATATAGAAATGTATTGATGTTCATCTTAGCTCTTCTTGGACTGTGATTGTTTTATCATCCCAACACCTTGTTTTGTACATATATGGATACAACTTCCTGAAAAATAAGAACCTATTAAGGTCATTAAGAACCTAGCTAATCAGCCTGAATTGTGAAAAACTACCCTAAAATATAACAACCTGTTCAGTCTGACTTCGAAAATTCTCGGTTCTTGTATGCGGGTTTTATGTACGCTATATTCAGGTGGTGTCTGCTGTCTGCTTGTCTCTCAATTACTTGACACTGAGTTTCAATTAGATAACTGGTTTGGATTGAAAAGTGGCACCACTGAGCGCTCGCCTGGTTGATTCGCTTTGGCTGCAAAAACGTTTTATTTCGGTCGTGACGAATTCCCGAATTCCTGACAGACTGGCAACAACAACAAAAATCCCGAATCCCGTCAAGACATTTTGTCGAGACATTTCCCGAATCGATCCCGCACCATAAATCAGTCAGTGGGAGACTGGACACCGTTAGTGTGTTCATGGTTGCCTCCGCTTTTGTGCTTCTGATACTATTGGAGAAAAATTCACTTTCTTTAGTATGAGACTTACAAAGAACTTGTTGTTTGAAAAAGGATTGTTTCTGTATTGTTCAAAGTTGATATTTCCGGATGCCTTTAGACCAGAAAGAGAGAGAATGCGCTATAAATCTTAATCTGAACACGTTGCCTGATGATGTGTTGTTCGCCATTTTGGGTTACTGCGACAGAAGAAGCCTTTGTGTGTTATCTCGTGTGAGCAAGAATCTGTACCGTGTGGCGAGAGATGATTCCATTTGGAGAAGAATTGCTCTGCGTTGTGTAAACGTCCATCCTTCAGACAGGAAGTAAGTAAAACTTGTTTTTACACATGCACTGAGTTTTTGGTGAGAAATACACCCGGCATAGTCAATCGAACCCAATCGAACTAAATCGAACTGAATCGAACTCATTTCGGCGATCGAACCAAATCGAACTCACACAAAAATAATTACACAATCGAGCTAAATGGGACTTTTGATTTCTGAACTCTTGATTTTTTGTAAAACTGGTGTTGAAAATCAGTGACTAGTTTTTTTAGGCTCAAGTTACTTCAGTGACCACATAACATAATCTTTGTTCAAGCGAATTTATTCACTGAACAACTGGACGCAATCCATTGGATTGTGTTTGATTGAGTTCGACTGCTGAACCCACAATTTAATGGATTTAGTTCGGTTCAGTTTGATTTGTTCGATTGAGTTCAATTGGTTCAGAAATCAAACTCACACATAGTTCGGTGTTCGATTGCCAAACTCAATGGAACTCAGTTCGTGGATTGAGTTCGATTGAATTTGATTTCAGAACGCTTGATTGATTATACTGGGAATACAGGAAAAAGCACTTTGACTGAGTTTAACGTGAAAGGGTGAAATTTTGATCAATGCTGTTGTTAGTCATAAAACTAGTCATATATATTGCTACAGCATTTGCATAATGTAGCCAATTAGAGATGTGTACATTTTTGAGCCAGTTTCAATCTCTCTTAAAAAAGAAAACAATATTAAAAAAAAAAATTTATGAATGCTTAATACATCCCCTTGGGGGTGGGGGGGGGGGGGTGGTACTTGGGTATGATTTGGGTGGGTACAACGTATGTGCTGCCCAGGTTTCCAAATTTGGACCCTGTTTAAAAAAAGAAAGCATTCAAAATGATACCCCATTCTAGATATAGTTCAATTTTTAATACCCCATTCTATAAATTTTGTAAATTTCAATAGCCTTACGATAGCATACCGCATGAAACACAGGACGCAACAGTTTGATTTGTTCATTAAGGGTTTTTTAATGCAAATTCTCTATGAATAATTTCAAATGGTTGCTGATAATTTGATGAGCTTTCATACATTCGCAATATTATACCCCGTTCTAGGAAACATCTTGAAATGGATACTCAGTTCTATATCAGGACTCCCAAAATCACAACCCCGTTGGGTGGCACATACCCATATAGGTATTGTGGGGCCCATTTCTCAAAGGTCGCGAAAAGTATTTACATCCAGAAAGCCGTAGCAAAATCTCAAACCTTATGATTACCAAGCTGTTTTATTTACATATTATTAATATGACCAGAAGTTCCCGTCATACAAGAAGTTTCAGGCGTATACACCGTTCTGTTTAAAAATGGCTTTGCGGGCCCAAAAAGTTTCCAGGCTGTTCAAGAAAGAAGCCCCAGGCCAGGGTTGTTCGAAAGGTGGATAGTGCTATCCACTGAATAAATTACTATATCCAGTGGATAGCACAGTTTGTTTTGTTAAAATCTAGCCACCGGATAGCATTTTATCTGGTGGATAGCGCTATCCAGCCTTCAAACAACCAGGACCAGGAATAGACATCTACCATCACTAGACTTACGGTAATTTATGACTGGCATGTGTATAAAATCCTGAAATTTTAACATTTCAGGTGTGGCTTCAACTGGAAGGAGTTATGTAGAGTCTCGTGGAACTGGACACATGGATATTGTAAGGACAGAAGTCTAATCAAGTTTAAATGCAAGTGAGTTGTGGTTTGAACTGACTATCAGTGGCTTCTAAACCATTTAGCCAAAAAGATATAGAAATTTTTAGTGTCACATACAAATGGAACAATAATTTTTGTGGAAAATCTATTCAGAAATTGTAGACCTCCTCCAGAGGTATGTGTACATGTACTTCTATTTACAATACTGTTTAGAATGCAACGTCAGAAATTTCCTTACCTTTTGCTGAATTTGGCAGTTTTCAGGCCCTCATCAAGTGAAAACAATAATGGCAAACCAAATAATAATATAAACTATAAGCACTATCTTGTTTTGCAGGTTTGCTGATTTTGTGAAGATCTTACCATTTTTCAGTGGTCATCCCAACCAGTTCTCTCAGAGAAATGTAAAGCAACCAGTGTCCCATAAAAATGTGCCTTCTGTTCAAAATTTCTTCCCCTGATTGAGAGGCCTCATGTTCTACTTGACAAATTTTACACTGACAATGTACATGTAGCTCTGCACAGAGATCAGTGTATATATAGTACATGTACATGTATCTCTTGTGATTCCCTCCCCCCCCCCCCCTTGTGTGTAATAATTCAAAATCAAGCAAAAGCTACATCAGAATCAAACCACTGATCTATGCAAAGCTCATGTCATCAGGCCTGATGGATTTTTTCAGGCCAAAGAAACATTTGTTGACTCTCAAACTTTGTTGTTAGTAGTTTCAAATATTCGTTAAATTCATGAAACCACTATTGTCCTATCAAGATTCTTTCCATATGTGAATTCATGAACTGAGTTTCTGCAAAAACTCTAGAACCAGTCTCTGTCTTTCTCCTTTCCTCCCTTTCAATTTATTTTGCCCCTCCTCATGCCCCGAGCTTTCACATGCATCTCCTGCTCTTAGAAAAGAAGCAACTGCTGTGTATGCAAACTTGGTACATTTACCTTTGTTCTAATTGTTTTAAGCCTAATGCCATGGATTCAACTTGGAAGACCTCAGCAACTGTTTGTGGCACAAGCTGCTGATGTAATCCTGTATCAGAAAAGCAAACGTACCAAGAGCCAATCATCATGGCAACCATTGATGACCTTCAGTGATCACCAGGGTGATGTCAGTAATTTTTTGATCACTGAAGGTCAGTTAGTGACCTGTGGTATGGATAAGTCCATTCGCACATGGAGCCTGAAGACAGGACTATGTGATGGCCTGTATCTTGGTCACTCCTCTGATGTGCACAGTGTGGACTGCTTTGGTGAAGTGATTGTCACAGGATCACGAGATAAAACTGTCAAGGTACAATGTCCAAACCTATGCTTTGACTACTGTGAAGTTTTGTTATTACGTACTGTGTTAGAACCCTCTGCTGTTAGTTACACATGTATTTATTTCAAAGCTTGTTAATGGTATTCAGGGTAATCTGTGACTTTTTATTAATGTGAATTAGTGTGTAACAGCTGTAAAGAACAAGAATAAGTACATTGATCATGACCAAGAATTAAAATTGAGGGGTTTCATTAAGGGCCAGACACTGGGCAAATTGACCAGTTGTGAGGCCAATTTTGCTTGCCTGGTTTGACCATCTAGTGGAAAGTTAAATAAAGGAAGTTCAGTTCAAAAAGGATTGCCAGCCTGTGAAAACCAATTGCCTTCCTGCTGAAAACATTAAAGAAAGCCCTGAAAATTACCATTATTTTAATACTGTTTAATACCATGTAATTGAGTTCTTGTCATGGTTTGAATAAAAGTGACACTTTTTGTATCAAATCATAGAGCTCAAGAACAGAAATGTTGATTCACTTATCATGCAATGCAGATTTTTTATGCCAAGTTGTCATGCTTCTTTTGTATCGTGATCGCATGCATATATGTTATAATTGTTTTTTTTTTCTGTTTTTGTTCTAGGTGTGGTCCCAACAGAGCAAATCATGTGTTCACACCATTCACATTCAGGATAACGTTTGGACAGTTTCCCTCAATCCAAGTACAAGGTAAACATGGTTCACTATACAACTATAAATATCACACTGTACTGCATCTTTGAGTCCCTAGTAATCAGGGCCAGGTTGTTCAAAGCCTGATTAAGCTAACCCAGGATTAGCGAGAATTGTGTAGTTCCAGAAAATATCCATACCTTCCCCACGGAAGGGAATTTTTCTAAGTCCCCCCCCCCCCCCACTCCTCTGGAAATTCCGATTGAGCTTCATACATTGCTTTAAATTTTTTGGCCTTGTAGAACCCCCCACCCCCCAGGAAATTCTAATCCCTTTTGTGGGGGGAGTATGGATATTTTCTGGAACTGAACATTTTGATTTCAGTTTTGTAACTTTTGAGTGCTGCTTTCTGTTAATATTGTTTGTTCTTCAGGTTTGAGTTTGAAAAATCTCAAACTACACAAAACACAAGCAATGAAAAACATTTTTATACAAGAAAAATTTATACTTCGATTAACTTTTAATCCTGGGTTAGGTTTAACCGGCTTTCGAACAACCCGGCCCAGTCTTACTAATGGATGTGACCTTTTCAGGCGGGATATACAAATTCAAGTAACTTACTTTTGTTGCATAATGTCTCCTGAACCTGGTCATTTTTGATTTTTGATAAAAAATCATGTTGCAGTTGTTGATAAATGATGTCTATCTTATGTGTGCTGAGATTGCAACTGGAGATAAAATTTGCTTATAATGTCTTATGTTTTGGAAATGAACCAAAACAATGTTTGCCATTTGCCTCTGAGCCTAAATTTCTGTAATTGTGGCTTAAATTGAAAGCACCCCAAATTTGCAAACTTCCATTGCCTCATAAACCTGTGAACAGCAGGCTTGATTGCTGCAAAATGTTTGTTTTTCAAACAATATTAAACATAATAGTACCTGTATATTTCTACACATCAGGAGTGTAGTAAGCGGAAGCAGCGGTCATACTGGAGGTGTTTCACCATTACAACTTTGGGATATTGACAGGTATGCGACCTGGCTACATGTAGACAATTGTTACTCCAAGGCTCAGTTATCTACTAAGTCCTCAACCTTAAACGTAGTCCAGTAACCTGATCATTTGGGAGCAATTTTGAGGCTTTTTTCGTACCCAAATTTGGCCAAGTGACCACAATATTGTAGCCATATCAGGGCAGTAGACACAGCTTCTGATCGCCTAACTGTGAATTTGGGTATGGTTATGCATCAAAACAACTTTGATCACGCAGTGCCAGCAATTATTTGTACAGCATGTGAAATAAATCATGAATGCAATTTGTAGTGAAAAGCCATTACATTTAGCTATACTTTGTAAGTAATTCAAATTAAAACATTAGTCACTTCATAAAACAATGATAACCATCATATGAGGGACTGAAGGGCTATAGTCTTCCGTATCAAGTTAGACATTAATTATTAGATCAGCTACAAGAAATGCATTAATAATTGCACAAATTGTAAACTATGCTGGTCCTAAAACAAGTTTTATTTTGATTTTCATTATAGATTTACTATTAGGTCCATTTTATCACCATTTAATTTGTATTATAGATTCGCTTTTTATCACTCTTCTAATTATAAATAGAGTCCTCAATTGAAGAAGCTAGTCATAAAAGGGGATAGGTGACGATTTTGGTTGCTTTTCTTTTTTCTTGCTCCAAATTAGCTGAAGTTTTGCATGTGGTCTTCAATGTAATAGAAAAATGTGGTTCTGTATTTTTGTCGCTGGTTTTTGCTTTGTTTTCGAGTTAAAACGTAGGCAAAAAACTTGGCTTTTCCTAGCCATGTCTTTAGGAGTTTATTTGTTGAACAGCAAACAGGCAGACTGTTTATAGTGTATGAAGTCAAAACCAAATCCCACAGCATATAGAGCGGAAATCTGGGAACGGATTGTTTACACCGGTTATTGTGACGTGAACACAACACGTGAATCGATCGAGCGTCAAACGAAATGCCATCAAACAAAAAAGAGATGTGCCGCATTAGAGCTCTGTCAACTAATATCTTAAGCATTGTTTTAAAGTACCTTGTGTGCCTACCTGGTGGTTGAGAGGCATCATAAAGCCTCAATAAACCCGTAAGTCATCAGCACGTTTTAAAGAATCAAAATGTGTTCTGAAACTTCGAAGGCAGCTGATATACCGTAATCGTGTTATCGGCGTTCGAAGTCAGATCGAGCCAGGTAGCAAAGTCCAAGAGCAGTTCTTGCCCAAGAAAAATACCCTCTGGTGAGTTGTGGCCCATTTGCCAAGCGTTGCTAGCGTCAAAGTTTGGAAAGCGAGAACTGGTTTTAGACTTATAAAATTTGTCTTGTATCGACCGCCATGTCTTCCCGCGCACGAGGTGTAAAGACCCTTCCCGGCATGCATTGCGATTACGTTCTGCGGATGTTTCTGGAACTGGTAACTAGATTTAAACATAATAATGGCCAGCAAGTGGCGATTGATTGTAACAGATCTGTGATCCAGTTTGCGTTGATTTTATTTCAAATCGGCATGATTTGTAGTGTTTTGAGCTTCTGGGATCAGGGGACATGCAGATGTATGGAGACCCGTACGTTGCGCAGAAGGGTTAATCTGTTAATCTGTCAGCCCTATTTATAGAGCGTTTTCACGTGGAGTCATCAAATTCTTAAATCCAAAACTAAACAGCCGCCAAAGTTGTTATCCTCATCAGGCATAAGAGGTACCAGCGCATTTTGAACTTGGAAGTTATGGCGGTGCGTGACATCAAGCTACGATCGTGTTTGTCGAAAACTATGTTTTATCTCGTGATTTTTTAGCCATTGAAGACGTTGCCGTATTTGAAAAAGTGTTTATTGAAATGTTTATTTGTTTCATTTTATTTTTATTTACACCTTTTTTTGACCTGAAATCAGCATTTTTGAGCTTATACGTTGCGTGAAATTACCATTTTCAGGAGCCCATCATGGGCTCCTACCATTTTGCTGTTTTCTAAGTGAAACCAACATCCTTGCCGTCACGCGTTAACGTCAAATTAACATTTGAACCTATTTAGACCTGAAATCAACATCATCGAGCTTATGCGCTGCGTAAAATTGACATTTTGCTGGTTTCTAAGTGAAACCAACATCCTTGCTGTCACGCGTCAACGTGAAATCAACATTTAAACCTTTTTTGACCTAAAAGCAACATTTTTGAGCTTATACGTTGCGTGGAATTGACATTTTGCTGGTTTCTAAGAGAAATCAACCTCCTTGCCGTCACGCGTTAACGCGAAATCAACATTTTAACCTATTTAGACCTGAAATCAACATCATTGAGCTTGTGCGCTGCGTGAAATTGACATTTTGCTGGTTTCTAAGTGAAACCAACATCCTTGCCGTCACGCGTTAACGCGAAATCAACATTTTAACCTATTTAGACCTGAAATCAACATCATTGAGCTTGTGCGCTGCGTGAAATTGACATTTTGCTGGTTTCTAAGTGAAACCAACATCCTTGCCGTCACGCGTTAACGCGAAATCAACATTTTAACCTACTTAGACCTGAAATCAACATCATTGAGCTTATGCGCTGCGTGAAATTGACATTTTGCTGGTTTCTAAGTGAAACCAACATCCTTGCCGTCACGCGTTAACGTGAAATCAACATTTAAACCTTTTTTGACCTAAAATCAACATTTTTGAGCTTATATGTTGCGTGGAATTGACATTTTGCTGGTTTCTAAGAGAAATCAACCTCCTTGCTGTCACCCGTTAACGTGAAATCAACATTTTAACCTACTTAGACCTGAAATCAACATCATTAAGCTTATGTGCTGCGTAAAATTGACATTTTGCTGGTTTCTAAGTGAAACCAACATCCTTGCTGTCACGCGTTAACGTGAAATCAACATTTAAACCTTTTTTGACCAAAAATCAACATTTTTGAGCTTATACGTTGCGTGAAATTGACATTTTGCTGCTTTCTAAGTGAGATCAAAGTCCCTGCGGTCGCGGCAGGCCGATCCTTTGTTATGATAAACCGAGGCGAGACTTCGACTTATAACAAAGGCTTGGCTTGGTTATTATAACAAAGGATCGGTTCTGTTTATCATAACAAAGGCCCGGCTTCGTTTATTTGCAGCCTCGGCGGGAAAAGGGCGTTAGGTATTTTAATCAAAAGTGAACTTTGTCGAAAACACTCCAAATTTCGCATAGAGTTTTGTTTAGGTATGTTTAGCAATGTCCCGTAGTTTTTGCGCTAAACCTTGCTTCGTTTTCAGGATATTGCATATGCAAAAAACCACTCGGTTTTCCTAGCGGCGTCTTTATAAAGCGAAGCAAAAACCAGCGGCAAAAATACAGGAACACGTTTTTCTATTACATTGAAGACCACATGCAAAAATTCAGCTAATTTGGAGCAAGAAAAAAGAAAAGCAACCAAAATCGTCACTTATCCCCTTGACTAGCTTCTTCAATTAGTGGTCAGCAATTGCTAGTTATTTAAAGACTCTCTTTTGAACGGCATGCATTGTGAGCATTTGTTTTTGTTTTGATTCTGTCGCTGAAGAAAGCATCAGAAAAATCGAAAGGAGTTGGGGCATTTTGCGGACTCAAATATAATTTAATTTAGGTTAATTTACTAGTAAAAATGGTTATAATATGATTGCTTTAGATGCCATTTAACTTAGAACTGCTGTATTTTGAAATTCTGACCTCGCATCGTGAGGTGACAAATGTCAGCTACAAAGTTTGTGCCGCTGTAGGCGCCATGCTGAGAATTGAAGCAACTCCACAAAATAAATTTACTCTTATTTTCTTTTACAAGCATATCTATAAACAGAATGTGCAGTTCTTACTTTGCTTAGAATGCTGTTTTAGTTATGATGTAGAATAAGAGTAATGATTTCATATTGCACTTTGGATTCTCTACAGAGTTTTTATTGATAACCAGTCACGTATGGATACTAAAATGTTTTCAGTTTGCTTTTTTTGAGAGGAGGGTTTTCTTCTCCAGGAATAAAATGCAGCAGGGAAAGACAACAACAACAACAACAACAACAACAGTTTATTTCTACTACTGTAAACAACTAAAAGAATTAACAAGATTGTAATTATAATTATATAAATAAACAGTACAGTACATACAGTAGTGGGACACCCAAAATAACTAAAAAGCTAAACTAGTTGGGTGACCGTAATTATAATAATTAAAAATGTAAGAGTCAGGAAAGAGGCACAACAAATACATTGGTACAAAAAGAATTTTCCTTAATAAACAAATTTCAAGAAACATCGCCAAAGTTAACCTAAAATTGGATGAATCTACAAGAATGATATCTGTTTTGAAATCAAGTTAGATTGCTCAGATTATCACAGATTGAAATAGCTACTACAAAAGACTTCGAAACAGAGATTTTCGCACCATACAAAATTCGAGCTGAGGAGCTCGATGCATTGCCTCAAAATGCTCAAAGTAATTAATTGGCCTCTGATTATCATAATACTTTGTAGTGCCAACAACAATAATTCTTTTTTGTAATTAAGACCCTTCAGGATTGAAGTGTTGATATTGCAGGGCTTGTTCATGACATGTGTTAACATGAGAACTTCCTCATTCCTGTAGTGGAAGACTCGTCGCAAACTTGGTGTCAGGGACGATCAGACCAGGTGCAGGAGTTCGTGGAATTAAGTGGGAAACACCATACACATTGCTGTCCTGTGGCTATGACACTAATGTAAGACTGTGGGATACAAGACTTTGTGATCACAGGTACCAGTTACTTGACCTTAATTGAGGATTGTGGACTGTGTGTGTATTAAAACACTACTAAGTCTTGGTGCAAAGAAAACCAGGGCAAGCTGTAACTACAGTATGATGTACCACTCTGCACAAGAGTCATCTTCGCTAACCACTAGTCCTCCCTGTCCCCCCTCCGCGCAATAATTTCATGTCTTACTACTGCAGTACTTCTATAGTTAACATGTACCATGTGAAAGCACTGCTCAATATCTTTCATTTAAATGGTCGCACACTAGCTTTCACCCTGCTTTCAATTTTATGACTGACAGTCACATCTGCAGGTTCTGCATAGAAATAATGATTAAATTAATAATAATAATAATAATAATAATAATAATAATAATAATAATAACAATCTTTAAAGAGGAAGCGCCCGTCACGTAAATACATGGTTTTCAGGGAGATCCTCTATAAAAATAACAAGTATTAAAATCTAAAATAAGAAATACAAATATCACAGATCTAAAATATAAAATATACAATAATTAAAACTACTAAAACTACCAAAACTACCTACTGTCCTAATAAACTAAATTGCTTTGTTTGATTGGTTGCACACTTAATTTTTTGATCCACATGCTTAAATCCTAGAACCACCTTGTACAGTGCAAATAAACAATACTACATTCATGAGAGTATTTTTCAATAGCTACATGTATCACTGATTTCCATCAGGTTGCTTACTTGCATCATCCATACACTTGAAAAGATAGTTCCACTTCATACAGTTTAACACTTAAATGTAATATTTTTTTTTAACAACTGTAATAATTCAAGCTATTTAATATTTTAATTTATAACCAGTCTTACCATGTGATTCTTAGTAAATTTTATATGGTAATCATTGTAAGTGCATTGCAGTTTTTTTTTAAACACCCAACTGTAAAGTGTGGCGGTTTGACTCTCGGAGTGAAAAGGTTGATAACATTATAAGTTGTCCTAACACTGCATTTTAAACATTGTGAACCATAATTATGCATTGCTGTTTTTAGGTCATCATTGTTTCTATTTGGTGCCATGTGTACCATTGATTTGCTTAATTTCACTTATATGATTGTTTGTATGTTTTTAGTGGTTCCTCGTGTGTTTTGACGTGGGAAGACCCTCATGACTCAGTAGTGTACTGTGTTGATTCTGACAGAAAGTGGATGGTCATCAGTGGAACCAACAGATATGGAGTGGTAAGTTACATCATTACCTCTCTCAATTATTACGCACTCGGATTGGTCAGGCCATGTTCTACTGTATGGCCCCCTAAAATTTGACATGCTGTTTTGATTTTGTCACCAAAATGTGTTGTGACTTATTGCCAGGTTTTCTTAATGTTCATGGAAAATAAAATTAATACATAACACATTTTGTCTTGAAACATGCTTATAACTAAGCAACAATTTCAAATTGACTTGTTTTGCTTTTCACATCATTCATTTGAAGCCATTCTCTGTGACTTGAAATGGTTTCCTGTTCACCTGTTAGAGGCACGACAGAGATATTTAACATATCTTGCTTACCTCTTCTTCTCTATTCATACTCCAAGTTACCAATCCTGGTCTTTCCCCTTTGATTTATTGCCTGTACATTTCACACTTGGGCCACAAATTTATTGAAGAGGAAAAGCATGGTCTGCACCTTACAGTATAGACCTTGAACTGGGTTTGTGTAAGGTAATTGTTATGTCTGGCACCTTGAGCAGGCAAGATGACTGAAATCCTGGGTAGCATTTGTCTACCTTAGTGGGTGGCTAGATGGATCTATCTTGCTCACCCAGGACACTCCATTGTATATAATTTGCTGTTTGTTCTTGGTGAAGCAATTTCTTCTATCTGTTTGTTTTAGTACTTCTTTATATAGTAGTAATGCATATGACATCAGTTTCTGAAAATTCTTGTTCTGAATTGGTACAGAAGAATAAACATGTTTACTGACTTTACTGGGTACTCGACAGGTGAACGTTTTGCTTCTGTCAGTAGTAAACTCATTCGTGCTAGTGGGTTTTTGGCTGATGTTTGTGTCTTTTATATCATGTTGCTCTTTTTTGCATTAACCAAAATAGCACCCTCTGGCATAACCACTGAGTGTTCCACCCTGTTAATGTGGTCCGATTTTAGATTTTAGAGCTTGGTCGAGTTATTATTTTTGGAGACATTATTGTATTTAATTTAAGTCTCCACACTATCTTTTTTTTTTCCTTAGGTCCGAATATGGGACAAGAGATTTAGAAAGTGTCTTCGGGTAAGAATAGTCTTTTGAGCATACATTAATTAAAACAGTATTTCATTTTGTGTTACAAATCTACTTGTCATATCATGGAGTTTAGAAATGTATAAGGCCTTATTAAGAATTCTTAAAAACGTTAATCAGAAGTAATTTACCGTTGAGATAATTATTTTTTAACTATTAGTCATGCATGGAAAGAAACCTGGCTAAACTTTCTGATTTTATGATTACAGTGAACTTACAGGAATATTTTTGTCAACAAGTGTAACAGCTTCATTGTGATTATCATGTACTATGCATTAAAAAAGCAAGAAATGCTGTTTAATGTAGTCCTTATGAACATATATGTTTGGGATGTCATTTCTCTGTTAGAAGTTGGTGGTTGAAGTGTGGTGGTTACTGTTCTTTTTTCAGATGTACTATGCTGGAAGGAACTCATTCAGTCCTGTGTATTCAATGTCATTTAACAGAACATCGCTCTTTGTTGCATTAGCCAGTGGTGTTCGAATGTTAGATTTCACTGTGTGAATCTGATCTACAGAGGGTACTAGTGTGTTACAGTATATCTATGATGGATTCACAACTTATTCACCTCTAATAGCTGTGCACAACTGCATAAAATATCTGATAGTGTGCCCATGTGGCCACAGTCACCTGCCAACGGGTGTACAGTGTATTTCAATTCTCTTGGACTGGGCTGAGACACTGATCATGAATATTGATATCTTGACCTGATCTCAGTGAATGACATTTCAGTCAGATCTTATTTGGTAGCTCTACTAACAGCAGCTATGGTGAGATATATAGATGTTTGAAGTTATGCAATAGTGTGAAGCCTTCCCTAAGAACTCCTGGGCATTTCACAGACAGTTTTTGTGTGTGCTCTTGTTAAATACAATTCAGTGCAAGCACAAAAATGACAAAAACAAAACAATTAACATGTTGTGTTACATCAATCATTTTATTTGTCCTATGCCAACGGTCGTTGTGCAAATTCTCTTCATAAATGACACTGTGTTAAATGTAGTGCATGAGTTGTTAGTTTGAAAATTAAGACTGAATGCTGTCATTGCTTTCTTGCTCAAGAACCACTTGCTAGAATTTTGTGAAATTTGGCAAGAAAATACTGCCGGAAATAAGTAAGTGAATTTGAAGAAAAAATCCTGAAATAAATATTTAACAGAGGGAATTCTTAATAATCCTGTCATACTTTGACTAAGGACACAAAGTATAATACAAATTATCTCTGTAAAACTAAAATTATTAAAATAGCATTAACATGACAGCATTCAGTTGCATGGTTGTTGCATGCGAATGATGAGAAAATCTGGATTTTCTATAAATGATCAAACCCCAATTTTGTATATCTGATCATGTTGCCATGACAACATCATCATCATCTGAACTATCAAACCACCTAAGACTCCTTTGCAGCCATTATTAGGGTTGTCATGCAATGCTTTCTCCAAGCATTGCAAGATTACCCTAATAACAGCTGGAAAGGAGGCTACCAAAGACTGTGCTTGCATCTTGCCTTTTTGGGGTTTGAAAAATTATGAATAAACATGGTTCCAAAAAATTGTGTTCAGCCACCTTAAGAATTCTGTGTGTTAAGCTATCTGTAAGCTGAGATAGACCTGTCATGAGTGGTGTACATGAAAATCGTTTGGCAGAATTTTTTTGTCTTCCCAGCAAGGAATACCTTGGAAAAAACAGTGGGTGTACATGCCATTCCTGCGGTTCACTGCTGCAGTACTAGATACCTTTACCTTCAAAATGAAACTACAGTACAGCTCAAACTTGGCTGTTTACTGATTGAACAATGTTGAATTATTGCAGTGCCTATTTTTCTTTCCTCGTGGGACCTCCCATGGACAGACCACAGCCATAATTAACAGACACTTCAACAAGATCTCATCTTTTTCTGCTAAGTTATGAGCCATGGGGGGGGGGGGGAGGGGGGGAAATAGGCTACTCTAGCTATATATAAATCGAGCTCGATAGCAAAGCCTAGAGGACCTGAAAATTAGAAGTGAACGTTTGTGCTTGTTAACTGTGCATCCTGTAGGCCTCACAACCAAGCTATATTTAAATATACTGAATGTAGATGTAACCTTTTGGCAGTAATTACCAAAAATAATTCCTACAATGGAAAAGTGAAATGTTATTGCCAAAAGTAAAGGAAAAAACCCTTAGTCTCCTCCCTTTCTCTTAAAATTAACAGGCCAGCCACCTGGTTTTTCATTATTTTTATAATTCCACACAAAGAACACTAGTTACTTACAATGCGATACTTAAATCACCTACATTACGATACTTGTACAGAATGCTCTGTACTTACATTATGTTATAGTACTTATAATTTTATTACGGTACTATCACTACTCTTTCAATACAATGTTTGCATTACTTACATTGTTATACTAAAACCACTTACAATGCATTGGGCATTGTTGAACCATACATGTATTGTATAGTTCCACAACCAGTTCTTAATGTCTTGTTTACAATTTGGATATATATAAATTGTTTTCTATGTACTTTACAAGATTATGGTACAATAAAACACAAAAACGAAGGCTATCTGGCAAAACATAATGTGCTTTGTTTGTGTATCATTTTGCCTTAATTTTGTAAATGTGAGGAAAAATAACTCATGCAAAGGTCAAGAAATAATTACCATACTTGACTGGCTGTGAAAACGAGAAAGAGTGAAGTCAGACTAAACTGATTCCTGTAAAACGATGAAGTAGAAGTATGTAGTGTTTTCTTTGTTATTTTGGTCTGTCATCTCATTTGGATTCTGGCAAGCAAAGTGATTTGCCATTAATTAAAAGTGCTCAAACCTCCTAAATAGAGGCCTCTACTAAGACTTTGCACAACACAAGTTTGTCATGTTCTGTTACAACACAAAAGAGAAGTCACCCACTGGACTGCCCAAGTTTCCTGAGGGCATGTACTGAGAACGGTACTGTGGTGGAATGAAGACCGGGCTGATTCTGATTTCAGGGTTATATCTACGAGCCTTATCAAAGTTGTTTATGATATGTTCCTCCGTTGACTTTTGGATTAAACATAACTGTGAGTGGATGTAGCCAAGCTGGTGATGTTGCATGGCCAAGTGATGCTTGTATTCATCATTTGTTAGCTGTGTGGCCTTATGGACATAATCCTCAGCTTCCTTGAGGTAGCTTATAAGATCTTTACGTTGCCTATCTCCATGACCTTTCTTCACATATAGGTTAAACTTGCAGCAGGCAAATTGGAATGCTACATAGGCATTTGTTTGAGTTAAATCACCCATTGCCTCAAACAGCTTGTGAGCATTTTGGATAGCCTCCAACACTTGTTGCCCATCATTACTTCTCTTCTGGCACAAAGCAACTGCTTTTGAAATGACAGAGTGTAGATCCTCACACATTGCTCCTTCCTCTACTAGCTTCTTTACTAATGCAACACCAATTGAAATGTCCTGCATTTCTTCAGCAACACACCATTTGCAAAGTTCTGTGATCAGGGGAATGCGTCTCTTAAGCTTGTCAGAGATGAAGCTTTCATATTTCTGAACATTTGGGTGGGTTGCATCATTCTCGTGCAGCTCAAGCAGTTTACGAATTAACATATCAGAGCATATGGATGGATTTTCGTCAGAAAGATGTTTATCAAGAAATTTCTTGAGAAGTTGCACTGCATCTTCTTTTTCTCCCTTTGCACAGAGGTTGTCAACATCTCGAAGAATCGAATGGGCTATGTATTTTGGATGGCCAGGAAGACGAACATGAAAGTGTTCTGAACTGAAGTAAAAGGATGGCTTTGGATTCTTGTTCTGCTTCATGGATTTGAAAATGGTTCTAACTCCAGTGAACCGACCTTCAGCCAATTTCCTGTCTTTAAGGAATTCAGCTATTCTGTTTCTAGATGGCACACATGGAACTTCACTGCCCTCTGTGAAGTGTTCCTCCTTGAGAGTGGGGTTAGGACCAGGATAACTAATGAGATCGATGCAGTTTGGTTTGATGTGAATTTTAATTGGATCACAGTGGCAATGCTCATAGCTTCTATGGTAGAAGGCATTCACAACTGCCTCGCGAAGAGCTCGTTCTGGATAGGCGACATACTCATGGCGAGCTTCTTCTTTTGTTCTCTTTAATATGAAAGACAAGACCACATCAATCTGCTGGTCAATTGGTCCAGTTACCGGCACTTCGTCTGTCACATCATCATGAGTGTACAGTGCAATTTCAGTTCTTGCCCCTCTGAAAAATTCATGTGGTTTCTGGTGAAAGAACAGCAGGGCTACATTTCTGGGTACCCACACTGGCTTAAGCATGCCACCAACTCTTTTGTCTCTGATATTTCTTAATAGGTTTAACCGATCGAGCAGGTAGACTGGACCCTTGTCATCCTGTTCTAGTAATTTGGAGCCAATGCCTTTCAAAAAGGTCTTCACAAGGTTTATGTCTATGTTGTCTTCAGACAGCTGCTTGCCAGTTTCTGTTTCGAAAGTAAAATAAAAGTGAAAGATACGCTTAGATCAATACAATAGTGAAGAGGGTGTTGAAAAATAAAAGAAGACAAACAATAATTATTTTGTTAAGCGCACCATGTAAGAACACTTTGAACAGGCTGCATGTTGCACTCAGATTCCAGTAATAATTTATTGGTGAAATGCACACCACGATACCTTGAGTCTGGGAAAGTAATTGAAACTTATTTTGACTTTTTTAAAGACATTTGGCCATTCAGTTAGCAATGTTACTTTTGCACAATGCATTTTTGCTAAATGTTTATAAAACAGAGACTTAATGACAGGGATGTTTCTCCTTAGAAGTGTAATGTGTAAAAAGAACCAGTGAGAGCCTTAGGGGACATTTGAGTTATCTGAGTGGGGGTGATCATGGTTCTGTTGCTGGTTTCAGTTTTGGATCAATTTGCCTGGGTTGGGGGGGGGAACTCCCATATAAAAAGGACGGGGGTGCTCTTCATATACTCTGGGGGTTAAAAAAAGTGGATTTGGCACCTCTTAGGGTGCTCAGCCTGAAAAGGTCCACAGCGGAAGCTTTCGTGGTACCTTTTATTGAGCCAAATAAAGTCAGTGTCAGTTAATGTGTTGTTTTAGAATTGGTACCTCTTAGGGGTGGAAAAAAGGTGGTTACGCAATGTAATATGATAATGTTCACGGCTCCCAGGGAGCTTCCGATACCTGTGAAGTACCTTGATAATCTTTTGACCAAAAGCAATATGACAGGAGATAATGTGTTGTTTTAGAATTGGTAGCTCTTGAGGGTGGAAAACATTTCAAGCCACGCCCACAAAACAGGATCTTGGTACCTCTTAGGAGTTCTTTTCAAAATTTCCAGTGAGCACCCTCATCCTTTTTATATTGGAATTCCCCAAGGCAATTTGCCATGCTCATTCAGAACCATGCCAGCTAACATGCAAAGGCACAAAAATGCAGTGATTACCCTGTTAGGGCTTTCCACAAGTTGCTCAGCAACTTTTTGGAAACTTCTGGTATTTCGAGCAACATTGTGATTTTTCATTTTGAGCAACTTTTTACATTCTGAGCAATTTCTAGATTTCTATCAATTATGATAAATTTGAGCAGGTTTTAGTGCTTAAATTGGCCTTCCTTACATATTTCACAATGTTTTAGTGAACAATTTATGAATTTCCTGTGAAAAAGGAATCAGATCCCCCTCCCCCTGGGACAGATGATGGGTGCATTGATGCATGCAGCACCTGAGCAGATAAAGATTCACACTCGACTGATACAAGTGTCTCAGGTGAAGAATTTTTATAAGATTAATATTGATGAATATTCTTTACTCATACATTTTTTGGTTTTAATTGAGGACAAAGTTAGTTAGCAAGTTACGCAGGTTATGGCGCAAAATTGCACAAACATGCTTAGAAATCTTACCTTTGTTGTACAATTGGCATATTTTTGCACCAGACCAAATAAAGGAAGAGAGCAACAAAATGTTTTTCTTTTTTTTTTTGGAGCAACTTTCATGCACAAAAAGCAACTTTTGACCTTTTCCAAGCAACTTTTGAGCAACCTTTAGAGAAATTGTTGGCAACTTTTTGGAAAATCTTGAGCAACTTGTGGATAGCCTTATCCTCTGTTGGCAACATGAGGAGTGACTTACAGCTTGTTTACATGTATGTGTATCACTATGGTCGAGTTATGAAGTCAAGTAATACTGGTGTCACAGTGTCACTGGTCAATACAAGTGTAACCTGCCCGAGAATTGAATGAAGTCAATCAAATCAAATTAACAATTAAAACAACCACAAAGCTAGTTGGATATTAGTTTTTATTACTGAGTAATTATGTACACGCAAATGTTTAGAACAATCAATATTCCGAAATTCACTGTTGGTCTATTTTGACATGGGTGTCTCTTTGGCTAATTCGTTGGAGTAGTCTGTCGTTCGTTGCCAGCTGTGTAACTGGCCCAAGAAGCATGCCATGTTATTTGGGAATCCAAACTCTAGGCTATATTTATAATGAATCCTGCACAGAAAGGTTCTAAATAAAATTTTTGTGGAGGCCACTTCACTATCATGATGTCAATTAACACTGTCAAGCCACAATTCCATTTAATGAAAAAAAATATATGCCAGAATTGTCAAAAATAGAAAATAATACTATAATGATTGCAATATTGTAAAAAAAAAAAACACAAATCTCATGAAATGATGAAAAGCCTTCCAAATCATTATGTAGAGAAGCCTGTCGAAACATGGTTGCCATAGAAATACATGTACCGTGTCAATTGACTCCCTAAGAAATATTACAACACTCTGCCTCTCCTTGGTTCTCCCCCAGCCTGGCTCTCAAAGTCAAAATGTGATCTACGAAAACTTTTTCTCGATTTTGAGTCGACATAATAACTCATATATTCGAAGTTGGTTATACTTGTCAAAGGGAAACTAATTTCTGAGACTGGAGCGCTAGCTAGCGTACGTCAGCGAAACTGGGTTTTTGGCGCCAAGAATGTTTCCGTTTAAAAACTTTTCCCGGGCGTTTTTAGCTCGGCTCAGAAAGTCTCCCCTACTAAAAACATAAAAAGAGCTTTGGGCAGATGCTGCCATCCTTCTATCAAGCCGTTCCCTAAGAGATGAAATATTTGATAACTTCTCTTACCTGAGTTGTCAATAGCCCTCCTGTCGTCAAATGGAATCTTGTTCTTGAGGTACAACAGATCCTCGATTTCTCCTGCAGAAGCCTTCCTGGTTTCTGTTCCCCGCCTTATATAGTAACGATGCTCTCCTTTCCCGCTTTCTTTGCACTTATGTGGCCTGTTTTCGGAGGCCATGGCCCAAAGCACTAATACATGCTTTCTTTCTCCCGGGCTTTCCACGACTTCAGGTGACAGGATGGGGAAATATTCGGGCTCGATGTTTTCTCGGCACGCTCCCAAAATCTCCTTTTGTATTCGATCTAGGTCCCTTCCTGGAACACCTAGTGGCGGAAGAATGATTTGGCGATCGTCTCCTTGATCTTCCCAGTTTTCCTTTTCTTCCACGCCAATAATTATGTATCCGCCATTGTCATTGTAAAAGTCGTTCGCGAAGGCGCAAATTGTATGAACAATTTGCCAATACGTTCCACCTTCTTTTCTACTGTGCCACGCTTTCTTGAATTCAACTCTTTGTTTCTCCACTCCTTGTAAACTCAGTAGATCGTTTACATTGATTAAAAGACTCGAAGCAGAGCGAGCCATCTCTGCTAGCTCCTGCTTTCTTCTTTGCGTTTTCTCGAAAAAGCAGCGATCAATTAGACAAATAACTACTGAAGCAGAAAACCCAGACATCACGCGATGCTTGGCAGAGCTCCAAGCACCACGCGATTGCATGGCACAACCCCCCTGGATATGGGTAGCCTGGTGACACTTGTTTTAGAGTGTGAAGAAATTTACTGTCGAACCCAACAAGTGTAATGTGAGTGAGTGTAACGCGCTAAAGTAACCAGGAGCGCATTTATACTTCCGGTTTTTTGGGAATTCGGTTTTACTCGATGTGGCCCAATCTGGTCCTTATTGACGATTAATTTTTGTGATTTATACCTGTTTGCTTATTCTTGGAAAGTGCTAGTTTTTAATCGGCTTATTGTGATCCATGGATTTTTTGACGTTAGGGTTGATTGAATTTAGTTTTTGTAAGACTTCAGTATTAGCTAGTATTTACGACACTTGTTCTAAACCTGTGCACGCTTTTTGGCACAGGACCAGTTTTTCATTGTTTATGAAGCAATCGTAACCAAGTTACGTTATTTCGCATGCAAATAGTCGTTAAATCATCAACCGCAGAATAAATCTCTAAATTCAACGGTCGACAGAGTCGCTAAAATCAACTGAAAAAATATTTTGAAAATTTTTGTCATCTGTCATTCTGCCACGAATAACTATAGCATGTGATTACTAAACTACATCTGAGTGGGGTTTTAAGGCAATAACATTGATAAGATGCGAACAAATGTATTTTTATTTAGAGACATGTGCCGAACCGTGAAACCCTCCCAAATATAATATTTCATGGGTTGAAATGATAGTCGAATACCAGTGAAATCTAAAATCAGTAAGCGCGAATCAGTTCCTGGGTGATTCGTCTTCGAGTGATTCGAGTCATGTATGGACCTTCCGCCGGGACGAAAAATAGCGGCCGTTGCAGAGAGCTCGAGGGGGCCGCTGTACAGAGGTGGCTGTTAGTGGAGGTTCGACTGAATTACAAAAACTAATTGGAATCTTCTTCAGCATCGCAGCTTGTACTGACGTAGTTTCAGCACCGCCTAGAAATTACTTATTTCCTTCTAAATGACCATAATAATTTTTATTTCCACATGAATTGGACCTCATACCGTTATTGAAACTTCGTTTGTGGCATTCCTGTTCACTGAGCTGAAGATTTGGTGAAAAATAACACAAAATCTGTGTTTAATATTGAAGAGAAATAACAAATTGACGTCAGTTTTTCATGCGTCTGTCCGGTTATTGATCATAAATTTCGTCATAACATTGTCAGAGTAGCTGTGGATCCGCAGATCGAGGTGTAAAAGCTTAACATAGCGTTCAAGGCAAAGTCCGCTCTTTTCTGCACCTTGCAAAAGTAGCTTCGTAGAAGCCAGAGAAATAATATGATCCATGGAAGGAAGGAAACGAAATATTGCAGCATATCATTAAATTGTAATAAATTAATCTTTAATCTTTCTTTAATCTTTAATCTTTAATCATTATTTATACACGGTAAAAACATCAGGTAGAAAAAATAGTAAATAAGTAAGTAAGTAACAGCTTCATTTACAGAGGGTAACACATAACAGTAAAAAACTGACGAACCAGTGGCCCTCTATCCTAAGTTAAAAATTAAAAACTATTTACACTTATAAGATAATAAAAATTACAAAATAGAATACAGCTAAAATTTAAAGATATGATAAAAGTTAAAAATTTAAAAAATCTAAATCTAGATATGCGCAACTAAAAACTAAGCTAAGAGTTTTTGGACAAAAATGTTTTCTAACAGAAGACTTAAAGGAGCCAATGGAGTCTTTCTTGCGAATGTCTAAAGGGATGCTGTTCCATAGTTTCATAGTATTAGTAATAGTATTAGTAATAGTATTAGTAATAGTATTAGTAATAGTATTAGTAATAGTATTAGTAATAGTATTCCATAGTTCCATAGTATTACATAATAATGACTAAAAATCCAAATCCTAACATTATATTAACTTACATTAATATGCCACGTAAGAAAAATCCTGGTTTCCATGAATGCCGTGTTTAAAAATTATGGTAAAGAAGGCGTTTAAATTTGCTAAATGAACCAGACTCTCTAATGTTACAGCGTAAGCTGTTCCAAAGGGTAGCGCCGCTGTAACTATAACTATTTTTCATGTAGTTAGTTCTTGGAAAGGGGACAACAAGTTTGTTTACCGAGTCCCTCAGAGAATAGCTTGATTCATTTCGCTTTATAAATTGACAAATTTATAAATTGACATCCTTAAGGCCGGCCTCTTTCGAGAATAGGGAGCTTACGAATCGACGACTTTCGCACGACGGCGCCGTTGGGTCACCTTATAGTCCCGCGTCGTCGTGCTGTAGAAATTTGAATTTACGATTCGCGGTAAAGACGACGACGTTTATGCGCGAAAAAAAATATACAAGACAGACCAACAAAATGTGCCAGCGTGGCAGAAAAGAAAGCGCAGCTGTAAGTCGAGAAAAATTTGTGTGCTAAAAGATTAGGCTGGCTATAAGACCACTCAAAACAACAGAGGAAAAATCGCCAAGCTCTGTGGTTGAGCTATCTAGTCCTTGTTTCTAACTGTCGACACGAATGCTAAAAAGCAACTTTTCAGTCCTTACAAATTCATTGTGCACTAGAAAGTGTCTTATATTTCAGTGAAGCGTGATTAAAATGAAAGATTTTTCATACAGCAATTTACTTTTCATTCATACCGTGTCGTGCTTTGACCGCTTTCAGTGTTGGTTGAACTCATAGCGTTCGCCATGGCACTGTAGAAGGTCGTTTCTTGAACGAAAACAGGCAAAAAAAATTAAAATCAACCGTCAAGTACATGCCCCTAATGTGATACTTAAATTATCTGGCAAAAATACCCGAAGTATCGAGAGAAAACTTTGAAAACTAACCTCACGTCCTCCTGTTTCCAAGACGCCGGCAAATCGCTCTCACCAACGTCGTCGACTTTGGCGCGAAGCTGGCAAGTACTCAGAAAGGCATGCGCAGTGAGCATGTCACGCAATCTAACGGCGCCGTCGTGCGAAAGTCGTCGATTCGTAAGCTCCCTAATAGTTCAGGGGCCCGTTTCTCGGTCCCGAATAATTTTTGCACCCGAAAAGCCATAGCAAAATCTCGAACCTTACGATTAGAGAGCTGTTTTATTCACATATTCTTAATTTGAACAGAGGTTCCCTTCATACAAGAAGTTTCAGGCGTATACACTTCTCCGCTTTTAGATACAAATGAACTAAAAATTGTTTTACGGGCCCGAAAAGTTTCCGGGGCTTCGTGAAACGGGCCCCGGGTCCGGTGACTTTGCACAGCATCCCTAATCCTGTTAAGGGAGAATTAGAAAATTACCTGCGATCATGTCAACTGACATGAGAATAATTTTCATGACAAACAGAACAAAGCATGAAGTGTAAAAAGCTAAGCATAAACGCTCAAGACACTGTCAGCTCCGTTCCAGAATGTGCAAAATAGTTTCGTAGAAGCTAGACTACGAGTAGTCCCTCTTTTGCTTAGTCCCTCCTTTCGCGCGCTCCTCGCCCCCAGGATTTCGCACGGCCATTTTTTTCTCGCAGTTTTCTTTCGCGTCGCGCACGACGGACTAAGCGAAAGAGAGACTACTCGAAGTCTACGTAGAAGCCAGAAATATAATATGACGTCCATGGAAGGAAGGAAACGAAATATCGCGTCATATTATTAACATATTAACATCTTTCTATCCAGCATTCGAGAGAAAATAAAGAAATATACTATCGAACCTTTAGTTTCACTATTTTCGGAGAGGGGGCGGGGTGGGTTGGGCTCGCTACTTTCGGAGGGTCGCTGCTTTCGGTATTTATCAGCGGTCACAATCTTTTGATGTTACTTTCGGGGGGTCGCTACTTACGGGGAGTGGTTACTCTCAGAAGTCTACAATCCCAACTGGCAGAAGGCAGATAAGTGCGGACTATTTACAAGCGTGGAGGAGGAGTTGAACTCGGGACTTCCGAGAACAACACCAGCTGGTGGTCAAAACTTCAACCCGCGACCTACGGATTTCAAGTCCGGCGCCCTAGAGTACGAGTAATCCCTCTTTCGCTTAGTCCGTCGATTTTCTTCCGCGTCATGCACAACGGAGTAAGCGAAAGAGGGAAACCACTCGGCCACGGCGCCCTAATTAACCACTCGGCTGAGTGGTTCAGGGGCCCGTTTCTCGAAAGCCCCGGAAACTTTTCGGGCCCGTAAAGCCATAGCAAAGTCTCGAACCTTACGATTACAGAGCTGTTTTATTCACATGTTCTTAATATGAAGAGAAGTTCCCTTCATACAAGAAGTTTCAGGCGTATACACTTCTCCGTTTTTAGATACAGATGGACTAAAAATGGCTTTACGGGCCCGAAAAGTTTCCGGGGCTTTCGAGAAACGGGCCCCAGGTCCGGTAACTTTCCGCAACATCCTTAAGTTTGTGTCATACATACATACATACATACATACATACATACATACATACATACATACATACATATATTTTTGATGAGGCAGGTCTGAGTCTGGCAACCCAGAGGGCTGGTGTGGACCTGCCATAAAATATAACCTAGAAACTAAAATCTAAAATTATTAAAAATACATCCTTAGGATTCAAAAGCTACTAAAAGATCATTTAAAATGACTTAAAATTTACATTTCTATTAAAATTAAGTATAAAAAGAGTGTTTTAAAAATATAAAAATGCACTATTCTTAGATTTAATAAGGCACGCCTCTTTCTCGAACTGTATTTGGTCTAATGTTTTTGAGGCTAGTTTAAGTTTTTCTTTAAAAAGCTGAAGAGAAGTAACGTTTCTTATGAATTTTGGGATGGAATTCCACACTATAGGGCCTCTATACCTAATGCTATTTCTTCCGAGTTCACTATGATAACATGCTAGCGAGAAGTCATTCGAGCGCCTTAATTTGTAACTAGTCTCATTTGTGCGGGTTCCAAGTAGGGCCGTAAGCTGCTCCGGTAGAATATCATTATGCACCTGATACATTATCGATGCGAGCCTCCGCTTGTAGATGTAACTCAATGGCTTCCATTTAGCCCTTTTAAGGGCGTCACAATCAGGAGTTCCACTAGGGAGTTTATGGATTAGTTTTGCAGCTTTTATGTGTAAATGCTCTAAGTCATTAAATGAAGACAATGAACAGGATCCCCATACGGCAATGCAGTAGGTTATGCTTGGAACAATGCCTTTGTAATAGATTTCTTCAAGAACACAGGTAGGCAGTCCTTTCATAGACTTTAGGAATTTTAGTTTTCCTCCAAATTTAGAGTGGAGCATTTTAATTTGAGGTTTCCAGTTCAAGTTGTGGTCGATTACAACACCCAAGCAGGTAGATTTGGAGGTGAAATATATGTATGAGTTGCCAAATATCAGTGGTCTCATAGGGCCGACAAATGCGTGTTTGCAGATTAACATTGCTTCCGTCTTGCCAGTGTGAACAGTCAAGCGATTTTGGTCGCACCAGCTTTTAAAATCAATTAATATTCGGTTTAACGCATCCACTATTTCTTCAACCTCCCTCCCAATGTAATACACGGTGGTGTCGTCGGCAAACATATGAATAAATCCGGTTGCGGACGAGTTGGGTAAATCATTTGCATAAATTGCAAAAAGTCTAGGACCTAGGAGGGAACCTTGAGGGACCCCAATATTGACTGGTCGCAGCCCAGATCTTACTCCATTTACAGTGGCAAATTGGCATCTATTTGAGAGGTAACTTACGATCCACTCGTGGAAACCACCTGATATTCCTGCAGCTGATAATTTGAGTTGAAGGATGTTGTGGTCGACAGTGTCAAAAGCTTTTTTGAAATCAATAAATAGTACTCCGACTTTGTGGCCAGTATCAATTGCCTTTTTCCATGTTTCAGTGATATAGACGAGTAATGATTCAGTGGAGATTCCTTTCTTGAACCCCCATTGGTTTGAGTGGACAAGGCTATGCATCTCGAGATGATTGTCTAGAGAGTCGCAAACAATACTCTCTAAGATTTTGCTGTTTAAATTTAGCATTGTCAGAGGTCTATAGTTCGCACAATCTGACTTGGACCCCTTCTTGAAAACTGGGATTACTTCTCCAATTTTCCAGTTACTCGGGTGGAGGCCGCGTTGAATACTGTTCTTAAATATACTGAAGAGACCTTCAAAGAGGGTGTCGCCTGCCTCCGCCATTTCACGTGACGTTATTAAGGATCACAAGCAGGCACATCACGGAGGCAAAGCGGATACAAAATCCTGACATTTTCAAGTCTTGATCACCGTTCTCGGCTGTAAACTTTCGGAGTTTAAAATCGTCAGGAAACGTGCTCATTTATAGAGACATTTTTTCTGGTAGAACAGGACCTGAACTAATCTTTGAAAGATGTCGGCCGGAAGGATGTCAACAGTTGGCAGGTTTGGTATTACGTATACCGCAATATGTCAAGGGACTTCTAGAATTAGAGGATTACCAGCGATCGTGTCAACTGACATGAGAACAATTTTCATAACCAACAGAACAAAGCTAAACATCGCGCTCAAGACATTGTCAAGCCCGTCAGGCGGACGAAGCCCTCGGTCAAATACTTCAAATTGATGCAAGAACTTAGTTAAAGAGTCCTCGCAACCGCTCTCTTCTATTTTTTGCGAAAATACGGCTCCGTAAAAGCCACAGAAACCTCTATGGAAATTAAACCAACAACAACAACAATCCTTTATTTACACACGATTTAGTTCAAAGCAATAGGTTTGCTTGTAGGGTCGTGTATCCCGAACCAAACCAAGACAATATGACATCCATGGAAGGAAGGAAGCGAAATATTGCGGTACACGTAATACCAAACCTGCCAACTGTTGACATCCTTCCGGCCGACATCTTTCAAAGATTAGTTCAGGTCCTGTTCTACCAGAAAAAATGTCTCTATAAATGAGCACGTTTCCTGACGATTTTAAACTCCGAAAGTTTACAGCCGAGAACGGTGATCAAGACTTGAAAATGTCAGGATTTTGTATCCGCTTTGCCTCCGTGATGTGCCTGCTTGTGATCCTTACAGGACCAAGTTCTACACTCTTCTGGCGACCAGCTAACCCAACTTACCCAAGCGATCCACAGGATCCTTATCATCAGGGTAACGTTTTCATGTTTTATTATTGACAAAAATCAATCATCTGATTTTTCTTCACCGGCCGCAGTTCGAAAAAGCTACCTCATTTGTATTTCTGATCGATTTGCCCGTGGGAATAAGATAATACTGCTTTTCGATAATTGAATCTTAATCTTGATTCAAACTTAACGATAAAAAAGCCCCTTTGAACTGCGGAGGAGAGAGAGCGAAAGGTGTTTCTGTGACGATCATCCTGGTCACTTTTATTTCACAGAATAAGCCTACCTTCTTTAATTGCAGCTTTTGAAACTGTTCCCTCTTCCAATGTGACTGCAAAGAAGCTTATGACCAACTTTCTGGGTTATCCGCAGACAGGCGAGACGGCGCAAATTGCCAAACGACAAACGATCACTGAAGATATTGTGATAGTTTTGGATGGCTCTGGGTTGGTTGGCTCTTGCGAATTCAAGAAAGGAAAAGAAGCACTTAAACACATGATCGATACACTGCACAATCCCACGCATGATTCGAAGTACGCGGCGGTTACCTTTTCATCCACTGCAACTGTCAACTTCAAATTTTTACCATACTCATCAGCAGCGGGCGAGATAATTAAGATATTATATCCACGAGGCTCAACCAACACCCAAGCCGGACTGGCAGAAGCAAAGAAACTGTTGGAGGACACTAACTCAGGTTCTCTTTGGATTATTTTCATATTTTACGTCTTTAGGTTTTCGAGAAGGTCTCCGGATTAGTTTTAATATTTTGGTCCGTACAAACCGAAGAGAACTCTCTGAAAACGCCTTCGAGTCAGTTATTCGGGTCAGAAGATAAATTCCGTAACCATGATATTGTCATTAATACTGACTTACATAGAAAAAATAAGTGGATTAACAAGATAAACTTCTTTAAAAGTAGCGCAAAGCTAAGTCGATTTAAATAGCTTTTAAAGTGCCTATGAAGTAAAAAATAATTGCTGCTTATTTGAAAGGCTTTTCAAAGTGAAGAAGAATGACGTTTCCCTTTTTGGAATATCTTTTTTCATTCTAGAGATATTTCCGTTTTGGGATTATGCAAATGAGGAAAGTGATGACGTCATAGTCGTTCCACTTGAACAGCAAAACACTGAATCAAGAATATCTCTAGAAATATTGGAGCAGTGTTCTTCAAACTTGGCACCACAAATGTGCATCACAAAAGAAACGGAATGACACCTTCTGTGTTGTTGCCATGGCAACACTTTTGGCTCCAGTCTCTTTCTGTGAAAAACCAAATATGCCAATTTGCAACCCTTCGAAAAGGGACAGAGGGGCTTGCTCGGAACACACATGATTCCCATATTTCCTAAACTCTCCCCATTAGATTGTTGGGAGTGGATGATCCTTGTTTAAGATAAAATCTGGTAATGTTAGTTTTAATTAAAACAGGACCAGTGGCATAACTGTTGTCATGGCGACGGCGCGACGGGTGTCATTTTGTTTCTTTTGTGATGTACTTTTCTGGTGCCAAGTTTCAAGAACACTGCTTTAATATTTCTAGGGATATTCTTGATTAAGTGTTGAACTGTTTTAGTGGAACCACCTATGACGTCATCACTTATAATACAAAAACGTGAATATCTCTAAAACGAAAAAAGATATTCCAAAAAGTAAAACGCTATTCTTCTTTACTTTGAAAAGCCTTTCAAATCAGCAGCAATTATTTTTTACTTCACAGGCACTTTAAGACTAAAAGGTGAGGTAATAATGAAAAGCAAATATTTTTTCTTTATTGCATTGCTTCATAACACTGGTTACATGTGCCTGAGTAAACGCTTTTGTTTTTGTTTATTTTTTCTTGTGTAAGGTCGCCTTCTCTTCCCAACAAGAAGTCTGGTTTTCCTTGTCACTGATGGTAAATCAAACGTCCAAAGGCACTTGACCGTACCAAAAGCCAATGCACTGGAAACTAGTGGTGTGGAGATCTATGCGGTTGCTGTTGGAAGCTACATTGTCGGAATAGACGAGATGGTGAAGGTTGCCTCCTATCCGCCAGAAAATTATCTGTTTAGAGTGAAAGATGAGACGGGATTCTGGAATGTTATTCAATCGATAGTGCAGCAGGTTTCTCCGGATAAATACCATATCGTCAACTATGACCCTCCTTGCTAGGAGATCAAAAGTACTTCAAGGTTATGTTAGTTCAGAGCTCTGAACATTCTTGTTTTAATTGCTGAGCGTAGAAGCTGAGAACTGTAGTGGCTGCGCTTTTAATCTGTGTAGGAACAGATCTGTGGATTGCATCTGCAAACACTTTAGACCGAGTCGCTTTTTATGCTGTGCTTTAAACTGACCCTGGCTGCATATGGAGATTAGTGCTATGTAAGCCACAGGGATTGGGGCTTTTAGGCAGATAGGCGAAAAAATATTTGAAACTTTGAATAAATCGGTTGATCTTCTTTTTTTTCTTTAATAAAATAGTTTTTTATTGGTCAAGATAGGAAAACTTTGACCTTCAAAGCTTCTCTGACGAGTATGTTTTTTTGCCTAGTTCTCAGGCCTCGATGTTTCGCCTCGGTCAATCGTTTTCGGGTCACGTGGGCCGACTCCGATTCCTCACCGAAATCAATTGACTGTGAAGGCCCGGGATAAAGCCGTACAGGAACTAGGCAACAGAAGTGTAGCAGCTCTCGTGAGCTTGTAAGTCTTTTGTTTGTTAGCCGCTTTTATTGTTTTGGGGCTAGACGCATTGTTTCTGTTGTTCGTTCTATTGTCCTCTTTAAGGATAGCAAACCAATCATGTGAGACCTTACGAGATCTGCTACATCACCCTTTTCAAAGACCTTCCCTTTCTGTATGAAATCAGGTTGTCTAATCGTCAATGATTCCACTGTGGTAATGGCCAATTCGCAAGTTTCCGCTCCTTTGGCCACCACATTTGCATCTGATTTCGTGTTTTTGTTAATAGACCAGTTTACAGTTGTCTGTTCTGTGACCTGGCCTTTGAATGGCAGCGAGGCTGGAGGTGACCTTGTTTTGATAAAGACCTCACTGTTCTTGTTGTGTAAATCAAGTTGTTCTTATGCTAACTAGGTGGCATTTACATGAGAAAAGCAGAGAGGTCTGTATCAAAGCAAGATCACCTCCAGCCTCGCTTGCGGTCATAGGTCAGGTAACTGAGCGCAGAGCTGTATGCTGCCGCAGTGAGTGAGCCTGAAGCGAACAAACGAGATTAGACTATATCGGAAAAGTCCACCACTTTTCGTGCAAAACGCAAGGAGTTGTGGCTATGCGCGAATGGAAGAATTGAGATGCGCTGTTTTCCATGTGCTTTCTTCGATCGATGAAAGCAGAGATGAAAGCTATCGGGAACAAGAGGTGCATCAGTCCATAATATCCAACAAAATACTATCCGTTTGTAAAATTAGTTGAATGAAAAATTTGAAAGCGAAGCAAGCGAATTTGCTGAATGAAATTACAATCAAGTAGAATTCAAGGAACGGCTATCAAATGAAAGAGATATAACCTTGGTCAGAAAGTTTGAAAAGCGTTCAAGTTCGAGTCATGGAGAAGAGCCGAATAATTGTGCACTTACACATTGCCATTGTAATAATGCTGCGGAAAACTTTGATCGCCATGTGACACAGACGTTGTGCCAAAATTATTCTCGACTAGATCTCTTTCAGGATTCCCTTGCTTTGAAAGCCTTGGCATTTCGAGCTGTATGTGTGGAGCTCATTGTTGGCCAGATTCAGAGTCAGGGACAGAAACTATCCTAGCGTCAGATTCATTTTCAGAATCTCCGAGGCCACCCTGATGGTTTTTCGTGGCTGGTAAAGAACCGGGCTTACTTCGATTCAGCTCAAAACACTCAACTTCTTGAGGTGCTTTTCGCAAGGACATCGGAATTGTTGGCGCTAGCTGTCGTTGATTCTCTCGTCCTCGTCGGCCAAAAAAGAGACCGGGATAAAACTAGGTCGTCCTCTGTAGCTGTGCGGGATTTTTGCTCTCGGCCGATTCGAGCTAGCTTAAGTCGAACAGTTTCCTCATCTGCTCATTGGAAATTGGTTTCTTATGGACTACGCCGGCAATGATGCCTGTTTTCCTGAGGCTTGTTACAAATGTTCTAATAATTTATTTGCCTGGTCAGAGATGGTGAAAAACGGTTTGTTGTGTGGCGGCGAGCGAAGGAAATGATCAATGGTGGCTCTAATGGACTGAACTTGCAATACGTGCCATCTTTCTTCCTCGCAGACGTGTAAAAACACTTCAAACAAACATTCAGTTCTTCTTTTGATATTTCTTATATCGGTTTCGAAAATTTGGTGCCACCAGAACTAGCAAGCCATTCCGTTAAGGTAAACATTGTTTTTGTGACATAATCTTCATGAACGCGTAAAATCTCGACGGTGAGATTTAATTTTGCAACTTTCAAGGGAAACTTAACATATACGTACCGTTAAATAAGCTAATCTCGAATTTTGTGGCTTTTTTGTTGTTACTGGGACGACATTGTCCATAATTTCTGGTATTTCCTCTGTAGATAGCTCACCGAGTCTGCTGTTTTTCATCCATTTTTTTTGTCGACGAAACTTGGCTTCCCGCGAAAAAGTTTATGCCAAGCGACATTTACTGCATTCATTTCCATATAAGGTCAAACGTAGGTATAATGGCTGGTAACCGAGATCCAGTGAGCCAATCAGAAAGCTAGAATTGCATTATCCGAGGCTGAGAATTATAGTTTTTATTATTGAGTAATTATGTACGCGCAGATGTTTAGAACAAGCAATATTCCGAAATTCACTGTCGGTCTATTTTGAGATTGGTGTCTTTTTGCTAATTCGTTGGAGTAGTCTGTCGTTCGTCGCCAGTTGTGTAACCTGCCCAAGAAGCATGCCGTGTTATTTGGGAATCCAAACTCTAGGCTATGTTTATAATGAATCCTGCAAAGAAAGGTTCTAAAAGATATATATTTTTTGTGGAGGTCACACTTCTCTATCATGATGACAGTCAAGCCACAGGTGCATTTGATGAAAAGAAAATACTACTATAATAATTGCAATATTATAAAAAAGACAAGACAAATCTCATGAAATGATGAAAAGCCTTTCGAAACAGCATGACTGCTGCGAATACCCTCCAAATAACAGTACAAATATACAGCGATATTGTACAGTTATTTGTACAGTAGAAAACCTGTTTGCCGGACAGGTCGGCGCACGCACGCAAAACTTTCACACTCTCCCTCTTCCACTGATAAATTTATTGACTACAGCAGTTGAATAATAAATCTCTTATTAGATGTTTTGGTTTGTAGTATCGGTTTTTATTATATAGACACGAGTGTTTTACTGGAAAATACACCGCTCGCAAAATTCATACGAAACCACATCCGCGACTCGAGTGGCGTATTTTCCATAATGGAAATATCGATGATTTCACTGATATCAAGTTTGTCTCTTAAATTGTACTTAATTTCGTTGATGTATCATCGAAACATCTTCGGATCTGCCTCGAAAGTCCTCGGCAATCTTCGGTAATCTTCGGAAATTTTCCAAAAATGTTCGACAACGTTCGTGTGATCTTCGAACAAGTTTTGGAAAATTTGCGGAAATCTTCTGAACGTGGTCGGAAATATTCGGAAAATCGTCAAAAACGCCGTCATCAGTATGTCTATATAATAAAAGGAACATCACACGTTAGCTCGAAGATATGAATTTTATGTTCTCGTGGCAAGAACAATATCTCACTTGTTCGCTGCGCTCACTCGTGAGATATTGTTCTTGCCACTCGAACATAAAATTCATATCTTCTCGCCACCGTGTAATATCCTCTGTATATTTTTACTCGTTTGTGTTTTGATCCGCCCTACGGGCTCGTCAAAATACGGCACAACTCGTAAAAATATACAGCGATACTACACACCAAAACGTCTAATGAAATATATATCTGTCCGATTTTCCAAAATCATGCCCGCGGATTTGAACCCCTCCATTCCGTTAGCTTGTGATTTTTTATTTTTTTTATGAGGGGGGAGGGGGGGGGGGCTTTCCTAATTGCAGCAGCTTGTAGAGCTTACCTAGCATGAAATGTAGAGAACTTCTTGCTGCTGTCTATTCTTTAATATTATTTAGCGCTACCCACTCCCCTGCCTTTTTTTAATTACTGAGCCCAGGCTACACTCGTCTGAATTTCAGTTCGCGCGGTGACCCTGACAAGGAGCCGACCGATTAGCGTTCTATAACTGCGCACTGTCTAAAGAAAGTCCATTATCGTACATGAGAGGGCCCTGAGATGTACTAAAACGGGACGTCATTTAGCCCCGTAATATTAGGCCGTTTGCACCGTGGCGATACAGTTGTGCTTGCTTTAGACAGCAAAGAGCTTTAGCCACATCAGTTTAGGACTTAGACGTGCAATGGACTAGACATTTCTTGCTGCTGTTGGCGTTATTTGGTCTGAACTTTGATGTAGCTAAAGACTTCCAAACAAGACACAGGCTGTATCTGCCAGAGATCTTTCCAGCTGACATCATGGGTTTACCTCAATACCTTTGTTCATATACAAGTTCAGTCGGCAGTCAACTGAAAACTTGACGAAAATTAGAAGAAGTGATATAACAGACCAGTAAGTCCAAAGAAAAACGACAACCAGGTCAGAGAGGTGTTAAATGTTATTCTACCAACTTTAAACCCACAACGCCTGTCCTTAGCGTAAGAAATAAACAGAGCGATGTTACTGCGATCCCTGAACGGATGGCCTTCATTCCAATCATCAGATGTGATGCAGTTGATTCTCTCGTAGATTCCTTCAAACATGAAGAAAGCAATCAATAATTGAATCAGATGTCACTTTGTACTTTGTTTTTGTTAGTTTGTTTGTTTTTTGCTTGCTATTGATAAAAGTAAGTAATAAAACTACTGGGCAATATACTTCGGGACACTAGCCGGTCAAATACTTAAAGAATATTCGACCGGCAGTAGAGTAATCTGATAGGTTAATCTTAGTTATTGGCCTTCTGAGCTACCTTTTTGGTGGTGTAATAGAGTTATCTCCTGGGACGACGTGAGGCAAAATATGATGATTTGTCCAGATTTTGACCAGATTTATTTAAACGTCGGTCCATGGAGGCACTGAAAACACTGTTGATGTCAAGTTCACAGAAACTGAGACTGTTTCAAGTAACCGCGCAGGAGAGCCAAACCTGAGAAGACCCCAAGAGGGTAGAAAAGATGGAAATTCCCCATCACCCACCTTTTTCACCTTTCCAATTTTTCTTTTGTTACCTCATTGCCTCATGACAATTTTTATCATTGCTCCCTGTTATATATTCTTTCGTTCATACTAGATATGAGAATTTCGCGATAACTCAAAGCAATACCACGATTATTTATTTACTCCCAACACTGTCTGCTGGTTGCTACGAACTGACGCTTTTTTTCAGGTCCAATCTCGAATGAGTCGAGATCACTAAATAAAATAAATGTGATCACGAACGCATCCGCAGAGACTTAGTCTCATTCATTGGGAAGTATTTATAATTTTGTAAATACCGAAGATAGTCTAAATGGCTTTAACTGATGCTGAGAAACCACGAATTTTATAATAGAGATCTGGAAAATCTACTGATAGCTGAGAAATGGTGTGAAATCCCTTCATCCATACCCTCATGAGAGCATGAACTCTTTACCACTCTGCATTGTTTTATCATACACCATTGGTTTTTCCTTGTATATATTTGTTAAAGTGCACCTAACCCCCAAATTTTTTTTCGCTAAAACGAATCTAGACTTTATTTGAAGCATTTGGGCGAAGAAATTTTTGAATTTGGTTGAATCCTCGATTTTCCATGCCCTTTCAAAGTCGCGCTTGAAGTGTTTCACGACCGCGTTTTAGGGAGTCAGGGGCGGCGGTACCTGAGACGTCTACCCAGGAACCAAACACAATAGCACCCCAGTCAACTCTCTGTATTTGCTCGAGAAAATGGAACACAAAACTAATCGTTTCGATGTATTTTGGGACTAAAACGTCCAGGATTTGTCTCAGAATCATTTCTTTTTCGTCACTGGAGTCAGAGTTAAGTTTCGATTCGGAAGACTCCGAAATAAACTTCGATCGAGCACGTTCGACAACTGTGAACTCACTGCTTAGAGCTTTGAGAGCAATTTACAATATTTCAAGCGACGAAGGGGAAGACTTCTTTGCGGACGAGCTGCTTGTATATTAGGCATGGAAAGCTAGATACGAAGTGGAGGAGCAGGCAAACGAAAAGCAGGAAAGAAAACTCAAGGACTGCTTTGGATGGTAATTTCGTCAACTAAACATAAGATTCCCACGCGTGTTTATAGCCCGTTTACATTTGTCCTTAGCGAGAATGTATTTTGTCAGGGTGTGATTGTTCTGTTAAATACAGTTTGTGTTTTACATTCAGTTGAATGCTTCATGTTTATAAGAGCGACGTACGTGTTGCAGTTTTCGAGACTTGATGACCTCCAAAACATTGGCTTCGATCGATTGAAAATCGTATTGTTTGGACCTGTATTTTTGAAGCTGCGGAAAGCAAGGCGGAAGGAAACATTTCATACAATTACCGATTTCACATTGTCACACGTTTTAAGTCGTAACTCCAAATAACCAATGTAAATTGTTCTCAAAGTTTGCAGTGAAATTCGTCGGATAAGCGAAAAGGATGTGTTCCCTAAGCGGTCCGCGGATAATGTTACGCGATCATATTTTCGACGCTATTGCACAGAATCTTTGTCGCACTGCTGATTTCCAAACCTTCGAAAAACTCTGTGAGTCTAACAATTTTGTCATCATGTAATTCTAAAGGATTAATCTTCGACTTTCATCTAAATCGAAAGAGAAATAAGTGTTGGTTAGCGGCGTACAGTTGCGATCTATTTACATATCAGTATAACGCTTCTTGATCATGATCGGATCACACAACTTTGCCGATTATGTTATAAATACCGCGGGATTGGAAGATATAGGTTGTCGGTAGTATTTCTACAAATTGCTGGTTAGCTTTAAGTACAAAATTTATGAAACTAAAGTTCGAAAGTCTGCGGAACAAATTCCAGTGAGAGTTCTTCAATGGTTCTCACAGATTCAATTCGCTTGTTTCGGTTCGACAAAATCAACCATCGTTTACGTCTTTATTGCACCATTAGCCGATCATCGTCAGTAAATTGTACAGTATATCTTTCTTTAAATCTGGAATATTGCTGCAACAGCCGATAGCACCTCTGAAAGGCGTTTCTGCGCACTTTTCGAATGTGTATTGCACCACCCTGAAGGAAATGAGAGGACGTGAGATATCCAACCTTCCTGGGTAGACGTCACAAGAGCCGCTCGACCCATTCTTCTCAAACTCGGTCGTGAAACAAAATGGCGGTGTTTTGGGACTATTTTCGAGATTTCGTCGGGGCACAGAAAATCGAGGATTTAACGGAATCCAAAAATTTTTTCGCAGAACTAATTCAAATAACAAGTAGATTCGTTTTAGCGAAAAAAAATTTGGGGGGTTAGGTGCACTTTAATAGTTGCGTCTGTAGTGCTTTTTCTCAGCGGTCTTACAGTATTTTCTTACCTGTGCAACTGCTGGTAATTCTAGCGGCGAACATACAAGGAAGAAGAAACAGATAGAGTTGGCGTAGGAAGAACAAGCCGAGATGCACTAGGTTTATCGTTGCAGTACCATATTTGTTCCTCGAAAGCAATTCTTTGGATATGTAGATGACAGATAAAACAACGGCTACTCCGTAAGTAAACCAGTGCACCACGAACCACACGCCGTAAGCTGACACTGTATTGAAAACAACTGTACACAGCTCTTCGTGAATTCTTATGACGTCATCCAGGGTTCTATTCTGATCGTCCCGGATACGTCTGAAGGCGTCTTGTGCAATAGTACCTGGAATATATATCTAATTAGACATCGTTTATCGTTTGGCATCACACCGATGTTTAAGCTTCGTAAGTGTGACCAGTTTTGAGTTGTAAATTTTTTTAATTAGCTACTCAGAGACTAAACGCATTTTCGTTGACACATTGAATCTGTTACTACCCGCCAGTGAAAGTGCGGATGACACTAAAAGCATCTTTTGCAAGGGTACTCGAAGAATGTATAATATCAAAAGCAAATGAACAGACAAGTTGTGGCAGTTCACTGGAATAACCTCAAAAGAACAAGCGAACATTGAAAAGACCAGAAAATCAGTAACACCCAACGAAGTGACTAATAACAGATATTTTGCAGCCGTTGCCTTAAATTACAATAGCTGATGGGTTATTTGCGATCATTAGTCCTTTTTTTGAGTTGATATCTTAATTTAACGTTCACGAATTAAAAATAAGCAGAGTGACACTCCTATAACCACGTGACCATAGTTCAATCAGAGGGAGCTAAAAATAACTATTACATCATTCCGATGATTACATGCATGGGTAGGTTCTCTTATTATCATGTCTGCAGAACACACCAGAAGGTACGTTTTAATTTACGACAAGAAAAAAAAAACGTCATGCGATACTCCGCACCGAAAGAAGCGTTGCTCACTCCCTCGCGGAGCAAGGAATGTTTATTGGCTCTGTAAAACTTGTTTCGCACCTTTGGTGCGGGTAGGAGCCCATGTGTTCATGTACCTCTGCCTTCTGGTGCCATAACGTCTCTGCCCAGGCTCTCTTTCGTTCACTGAGTCGTTATCATTTTATCTAACGGACCGTTCTGATCGCGTATCTGGTTTCTTACCATTAGTAAAACGCGTAACGGCGTAACGAGAAACCGCGTAACGGGATTTTTTCCCTTTTTTTTGTTTATTTCTTTCGTTTTGTTTAGTTTTGTTTTGTTTTTTTTCCGATGCTGTGGTTAATTATTTTAAAACCAAAAAAACTCTAAAAAAATACAAAGAAAGGTAAATTAAAACATGACCCGCGCTGTTCTTGTTATGAAAGAAAAAGAAAACAAAATATATATCAAGTATTTACACGTGTGAAATCTACTTTTAACCACAGGGAATGGAGGAGCCAAATTTGGCCTAGTCAATTATTATTTGTTGGATTTTATCTTAGTCCCCTTCTGGTTTCTTCGGATGTCTCATGTCACACAACGCTAAACCCCCAAATATCTTGGCGCTTTTGTCACGCTGTCCGGTCTTTCGTTACCTGCGGTCAAACACAGAGTATCTACAAAATAAACTTGCTATCCGCTGGGTTTAACCGTTATTGCTTGTTTACAGAGACAAAAAGATCCGATAAAGCCAAAAGATCCGACGCACTGTAGGATTTAGCATGCAAGTATCTACATTAAAAAAAAAAATACCATTTCATCGCCATCGCTACATTCAAAGTGATTTTATTTAAAGGCTCTTTCGATAGCGACCACTATTAATAGGCGTTAAAGGTGAGCTACATTTTTAATAGAAAATGTAATGTACCAGTATTAAACTTTCACTTACCAGAAAGCCTTCTCTCCCCAAGGAAAATGACTTCTGCAGAAAATCGTAAACGCAAGTTGTTATAAGAATAGGGCGCCGGTCGAAAAATTACTCAGAATTACTGAAACCTGCAACCACACTAAACAAATTGTAACTGTAAAGATCGAGAAGCAAGAAAGGAAACTAAGGTGACTGAAAATGAAAGTCGAAAACTGGCCATCATCATTCTCCTCCATGACCGACCTCCTCGAAGCGTGAGAAAGTGCGCCCGCGGAGAAAAGTGCCTCCAGAAATGCGATAAATTTGGCCAAAGGGCGGGAAAAACACAGCCAAACACGAATAATAATGTTCACATTTTTTTTTTCACTTGGAAAAACAAAGAAAGAAAAAAAGGCAAACAGACAAAAAAAAAATCAGCAACAACAACAACAAAAAAAACAAACAAACAGGGAAAAAAATCCCGTTACGCGGTTTCTTGTTACGCCGTTACGCCGTTACCCGCGTTTTACTAACAACCGCTTACCATTTGTCAGAATAAACCGGGTGGGATGACCTTTGGAATAATAGAAGGCTTTTTTCCAAAATCAGCAAAACAGACAAACCAACCTAATAACACAGCGCTTTCCAATTGCAATTCGATTTCCCGTTTTTGTTTTTGGCTGATAAGAGACTAGAAACTCGAAAATGTAGCAAATGGAAACGAAATTTTCGAAAATTTCCACCGTTCCGTTCCGAACGGAAAAAGAGGACTATTTCTGTAGGTAGCCTAACGATTTCCCAACGGATTTCCCGGAAAATTACCGTTCCATTTGACTTTCAACCGAAATTTCCAGATTTTTTGGCTTGATGGTAAGCACCCTTACACTCTACAATTAAAAACTGCTCTGTAAGAACACAACTCACCAAGTGTAAAGGAACTGACGGCAAACACGTGACAAGTAGTTATTGCGGTCCACTGCGCCAAAATCTGCATACCCACTACTGTAGCAAGAATGTCGAAGGACAAATTTCGTGGCTGACTCCATATGATGGCGTAAAACATAGCCACTGATGTTAAATGGAGCACTGTTATAATAACAAATGCAAAATACAAGCACCAGACATTCGGTGTCTCGAGGTCTTCCTTCAGTGATTCGGAGGGTGCTACTAAAGCCGAATCCTTGCGTCGGGCTACAATGAAACAACCTATGAAAAGGACATACGAAACCACACCTGCGAGAGAAACTATAGTGTACATAGCATTGGCAATCTGACGGTCGTCTTTATGGTGAGAAGGCTTTTTAGAATCCGTGGAGTTTTGTAAGAAGCTGCAATCAAACTCGGGACATCCTAACACAACATAGAAATGGTAAAAGGCTTGACAAACGCAAATAGCGGTGACTAGCACGCGAGGAATGAAGTTCCACGCCTGATGACTCCATAATCCAAGCGAAAAGAAGGAAACTTTGAGGATATTTAACACAAATCCATTGCATTTATCGACATCGTGTTGCTCTCGGCCAAGCCGGAAGTACACATAAGTTGGTGGCGGAGGAATGAGATGTTGTTCTTCATCATTTGCTAGCCCATTATTACCTTCCATGACCTCATCTTGTCTAGCCATCCCCGCATTTTCATGTTAGGACCAAAAATTTAACGTATTCTTTTAACCACTTAACGTCCATTTAACGGAAACATACACGTAAATAATTGGAAATTAACTTCCTTTGCATTTATTTCTGACTCAAGTTATTTTCATTTTCACTTTCTATAATCTCGTGCGCGTGCGCGGTGAAAGAACAGGAAAATTATTCAGTCACGCAGTCAAATATCAAATAAGATCTATTTACTATAACCAGATCTTCCACGTTACGTCTGCCTAAATAATAACCTCTTATACTAACCGAGCGGCGGTACCTACTGATTGCAGTCGAGGAGCCAATATTCCCCAGTAAGGGTCTAGAAAGCAACGTTAGTGAACAGTTTATTACGTGGAACTCGGACCATGCTTGCTTTAAATTTACCGGTTTTCAAACCAATAACTACACGGCTTATGACCGTTTCCTTGTGGCAAAATCCCGACCAAGAAAGAACCAATGGAAACGATTGGATTTTCCTCAATTAAGACTGCTTTGCCATGTAGCAAAGTACTTCTTAATAACATTTCTAGCTTGCGTGGCAGTCGTAAATTTGGGAAAGGGGAGAGGATGGGGGGGGGGGGGGGGCGAGGCTCGATTTTCGCCGCTCTGTCGCGTTCAGTCTGGGAATTCGAGACTAAGGTGGAGGGGCTGGGGGTGGGGGCAAAACATGAGAAACTCTCCCACCTCCTGAATGCCATCCCCATCCTCCCCCCTTGTCTCCCCCATTTTATACTCTGTCGGGTTATTTGCACTCATAAATGTAACTGAACATGAACGTCAGTGGTGGATTATCGTCCGTTTCTGGGCTGGCCGGTGAAAATCTAATTGAACTCACATTTGTAATTGGACACAGGTTTTAATGAACACACATGCTGCGTTAGAGAGTCACTTGTATTTGTAAAGAAGGAACTAATCAGATTCAACACAAATTCAATTAATTATAACACAATATAAATTTATACAAATTCACTGACTAAAGACTGGTTTCCATATATGTCTGGATTTATGAAAACCGTGCTAATTTCAACACAACCAGCCTGACACTTTTCCAAGAAAATACACAGGCCTTTCACTCGATCAACCACAGGCACTCTGTCAACACACAGCCTACTCACCCACCTTGCTTGTGTCTGGCTGGCTGGCTGCCAGCCCCTAAGACTGCAGGGCATTGCCGGCCAAGGCTGTCCTGCAAAGAAAATGAGCAGTTTTAACTGAGGAAAGTGCCTCTCTCTGTGACCCACCCCACCCCCCTCGGGTTAGTTCCTGGCAGCCCCGCTTGGTATCAGGGGGTAGCCAGGTCCTAGGGCTATCTTCCCACACCCTCCTTGACGGAAGCTTCCCTGGATTTTCAAGCGCCGCAAAGGCCTCCCTGCCGGCTATGGCCGGCAGGCAGGCGCGAAAGCTTTGCCCCAAATTTGACACGGTTTTCATAAATTCAGACATATATATAATCGCTTCAATCGCTACAGAACAAGTTGAGTGATCCTTACAACACCTGCTCGATCACCAGTTTTCCATATGATTGCCACGATCGCTATAACCAGAACATGAAAATGCCCAAGAGGACCTGGATCAAACGATGACGCAGTGCTTTCTGGTATATTTATCACTGCAGCTATCACTTTAATCTCCGAAGAGTTATTTCAATAGATCGCCATGTAACTGAAGTCTACACCAGTGATCGTTACGACTCGCTGAAAAATTATTTTCTTTGATCGCAGCGAGTGCTGAACTCTTTTCAGTGATCTTGGCGATCCACGCAGCGATCATATAGAAACCAGCTTTTAGGGCACATAGCTAGACTGGAACGGTTTAATCTTTAGAAACCAGGCAAGGGCCCTCTCTCCTTCGCAGAGGCCCAAAGGGTTTTTTTCGGTTGAGGAGATTCCGCTGAATGCAATGAGCGGAGGCGTGTTTTTGCGCATGCATTCATCTCGCACAGCCGCTTTAATTTCTATTAATAACGAACGTTTCGAACCTCTGCGAAGGAGAAACTGTACAGCAATGCTCTCAAGATGTCCGCTCAGAATTGTCTTTTTTGTCTTTTCACATTTTTTCCCCTGCTCAAAACCTGGCAAAGTACAAAAGGCGGTTATGTGCGCTCATGCAACTAACCAATTATGTAATTTTAGAAAACAGTCCTATAAGAAAATACGCGCGCCGATTGGTTAAAAATCATGTCTCTATTTAAGAAATAGAAAACATGTACCGTGTTTCCATCGAGTTTTAGTAGAATTCTACTAGTATACTAATGCAAATGCTGTAATCTGATTGGCTGAGCCATTGAACACTCAGCCATTAGTGTGGAGTGGCTGGGGGTCGCCTAGGAAATGTTGACGTTTTTTTTCGTTTTTCCGAAGTTTTGGAGGGAAATTTGATGCAAATGGATAATTAAATTCCCGAGAAGTCTAAACGAAGGACATTTACGGTTTCTTGACTTTTAAAAAAGTTGAAATTATTGAAAATACCTTCGTCCTCATCAGCTATCACCTCATAGAAATCTCGAGCTCATAATCTAATTGTTAAATAGAAATACGATTTTTAACCAATCAGCGCGTGTATTTTCTTAGGGCTGTTTTCCAATTAACAATTAGATTATGAGCTCGAGGTTTCTATCAGGCATAGAAACCCTTGATGGATTTCCTGCTACTAACAAAATCTCGCAGGGCCTTCTTGGTCCTTAGCATCTTTTAAATTCAAACTGGCGGCTTTTTTAATTAACTGGAAATGATGTTTCGTTTACAGATTTTTCAATTTGCAACTTAAAGTTTCCTGACAACCCTAGCTGTCTTTTTCTCGATCGTGTTAGTTTTTTAATTGCAAAAAGTGAAACAGCAAAGCAGTCAGTCCAAGAAGAAAGGAAACCCAGGTCAGAGCAGTGTCAAACGTGATTCTACAAACTTTAAACCCACAACGCCTGTCCTTAGCGTAAGAAATAAACAGAGCGATGTTACGGCGATCTCTGAACGGATGGCCTTCATTCCAGTCATCAGATGTGGTGCAGTTGATTCTCTCGTAGATTCCTTTGAAAAAGAAGGGAAAAGGCAATAGTATTGAAGAAGCCAAATATACCAGGTACCGGCTCATCCACAGTCATTCATGTAAAGTAATTTGAGACGGCCAGAGATAAGAATATATAAAGACACGGGCATTAGAATTTTAAGGATCTTCGAAGCGGTTTATGTCAGCCTACTGTTTGCAATAGACCGCTTGCATAAATGCTGCCCAAATTTAAATAACAATACTTTATTCTTAGCGTCGTACTTATGTTTCCAGACAAAGGATTTTGCACATGAATGTGAGGCTTAGGATGTAGTAAAGAATAGACCAATTTCGATACATTAAAATTCAGCCTAAAACAATAGACCCCAGTACGAGGCTCTGGGGAATAACTACAGAGTTTGTGGGGTTTATTCCCCAGAGCCTCGTGCTGAGGTCTATTGTGTTAGGCTGAATTTTAATATATCGAAATTGGTCTATTGGTTCGTGCTTAGCGTGCATATATTGGGAATTTTGGAAAGCAAGAGAGAAGCGAAAGAGTTGCTCGAGGCGATAGCCGAGAGTAACTATAGCTTCTTGAGTGCTCTCCAAACCTCTCAAGTGTATCCATAACTCGATATACGCACAGCTAAAAGCATGAACCAATTCTTCTATAACATGGCGACAAAAACTTGGGGGTTCTCGCGATACACGGTGAAGGAAAACAAAGGTCATTAGAATCAGTTGAGTAACAGTTGAACGAAAACGCTTAACCTGGTTTTTAAAATTGTCAATGAAAAATTCGCTTCTTGGAATTAATTGAAATGAAAATGTAGACAAACAAAGTCAAAATACTCAAGCTTAAGTAAACAGGAAGGCTAAGGCAGATAACTGATCTGCAAATACATTGACAAATCACGATATTTTGCGATAATGATAAATCGAGTCCAATAATTGTTTTATCATTCGATCACCATGTTTGTTTTGATATTTACATCACTCTCGTCAGCTCAGGGAGGCGACCTGCCATTTTTCGCACAAGAGTGCGGTTACAATTACCCATGAGCAGAATATTATTTACGGCAAAACACATTTAGACGTAATTGCGCATGAGCAGACCATTTTTTGTAGGCAGTCATTGCAGGTCACGCGGTGGCCTCTCGGCCAGTGAAAAGGAAGACAAAATGTAACGAATGATAATATAAATTATTACTTTCTCATCGTTAATTGTTGTCTACATAACATCTCTTACCAGCACAGCTACTTGTGATCCTGGCCGCACAGAAACAGGGGAATACAAACAGGTATAGAAATCGAAGACCAACCAAGACTAAAGCGAGGAAGACCAGATACATCGATGGAGTTTGATGCTTGACACTCAAGGTAACTTCTTCTGACAAAAGTATGACGGTAACAACGACGCCTGCTCCATAAGTAAACCAGTGTAGCACAAACCAAACGCTGTAAGCTGATACTGTATTGAAAACAACTGTACACAGGTGTTCATGAATTCTTATGACGTCATCAAGAGTTCCATTCTCAACATCCCGGATTAGCCTGAAGGCGTCTTGTGCAATAGTACCTGGAATAAATTTTTACAGTAATACAGACATCATTTATCGTTTGGCATCATGCCGATGTTGACGCTACGTAGGTATGGCCAGGTTTGAGTTGTAAATGCATTTTCTTTGATACTTTGAGCCTGCTACTACCAACCAGTGAACGTACATTCATGCAGGTATATATTAACAAAAACATGCCCGCATTGATCCAAAGACAGTCCCACCAGCCAGAAGTCATCTGACCACTCCCTTGGCTAGGAGATTGGCCCCTCACGTATGCACGTGGCATGGACCACTCCAGCAGGGTGCCATGTCAACACAAAACCCTCAAACAAGGTGCAACAATTGAGTAAAATACCCAGGAACACAGTCAATATCAAGGTTATTTAACACTTAATCTAGTATTGATAGAGATATCTTTTTGGTACATGGAAGTATTTCATTGTGACTAGTTTTATTCATTTTTTTTCTGTTTGTGCCGCTGACCTAATAAATTATTTATATTTTGTTGTAATACTGAGGCTGTCTCAGTTCAAAACCAATTTTGCAGATTTTGGAAATCTTTACAATCTTGCTACACCACACGACAAAATTAGGTGGGAAAGTTGTAAAACTATTTTTGATAACAATACGTTTTCAATGTAACTGAATTAAGTATACCATACACGGACCCAGATGATCCACAGCCAGTTTTTGCGCTATACGATGAGTGGAATCTGGGTAGGATATAACGCGATCGGCCTCCCGCCTTTCTCCATCCTTGTCCCTCTAGCCCTGTAGGGCCTTGAGGACGTATGAAAACACCAAATCCAGAAACGGGAACGAAAACGAAAACGGAACCGGAATATAACTGACAAGATTGAAAAATTCTACGTGCTTTTAATTTGTAGCTCAGTGTTTCATGTATTTCCATTAGAGAGAAAGGCAGCAGCAGTCCCAAGTTGCATCATTCACACGTAATGGAAATTCTCAAAGAAAAAGTTTGTCCCGGACGAAAAAAGCAACATTAAGAAAATGAATAAAACATATGGAAATGAAAAGTTTTACAAGAGCAGTTGTCAGTAACACCCTCAAAATATCTCCAATTTGTGGTTTCAGTTCCATTTTCGGTTCTCGTTCCGGTTTCGTTTCCGGATTCTGGATTCCAGATTCCCTATTTTCCATACGCCTTTCTCCCTATAGATATCGGAGAGCAATGACCAGTAATTATTTGCTCGAAGCTTTATTCAAGAGCGAAGGCTAGAGAAAGAATGAAATGGCCTGACTTCGTGATGCATATCAAATTCATTGTGACGTTTGCCATACAGAGTATCGCGTGACCCTAACATCCGGTAATTTCAAAATTGCTCCAAAAACACGCTACTTTGAGTGGAATATTGCTTCTCTTTCCCGAAGTAGTATTTCTTTCTCAAATGTACCACCAGAAATAAGTTGAAAAATATGTAACCTACTATCGATAATAAACTGGAGAGATTTTGTCGCGATTTAGGCATGGCATTTTTAACACTTTCTTACGTGGGTTTGATGTAAATTCATAAAAGCGTCACCGGCCGGGAAACCACTGCACCGAGGAAAACTGGGCTTGTTCGACAGCGCATACTTGGAATAATAAATGTACCGCCAAATTTAAACACGGGAATAAATTTGCTGCATTTTGATATGTAATTCGTGGAGGTTGGCATCAATTACGGCATAGCAAAATAACTTCGAAAATCTTCTATCTTGTTTTCTTTGTTGTATTTGCGTGTTGCACGGCGGTGACCACAGTAGGCGAAATTCAGCCAGCAGAATATCCCTTCGTATACTTACGAGATCAACAAGTAAGTAAACTTATAAATATTTATTATAGTTTTTTTCGAACATTCTATTGTTAAAATTTCCTCTCTCAATGTAACTTCCTGTTGCCTGACCAAGTTCAGTGTCGAACACATCCTGTTCTGATGTGAAGTTTATATGAAATAATTCATATATGAACTGCGGCTGTAGATGAGAGTGAAGAATGATCATCGCAGTTAATTTTCCAATTTAAGCAATTGGAAAGAAGAAGCCTGAAAAAATCAGGGCTTCAACGGGATTCGAACCCGTGACCTCCGCGATACCGGTGCGATGCTCTACCAATTGAGCTATGAAGCAACACATTGGGAGCGAGGTCAATTAATTGAGTTCATATCTTCCCGTGAGGAGTGAAATGATGTGAAGTTTATATGAAATAATTCATATATGAACTGCGGCTGTAGATGAGAGTGAAGAATGATCATCGCATCGCACTCTCATCTACAGCCGCAGTTCATATATGAATTATTTCATATAAACTTCACATCATTTCACTCCTCACGGGAAGATATGAACTCAATTAATTGACCTCGCTCCCAATGTGTTGCTTCATAGCTCAATTGGTAGAGCATCGCACCGGTATCGCGGAGGTCACGGGTTCGAATCCCGTTGAAGCCCTGATTTTTTCAGGCTTCTTCTTTCCAATTGCTTAAATTGGAAAATTAACTGCGATGATCATTCTTCACTCACATCCTGTTCTACTGGCAACTCTATTCTGAACTCAGGTCGTCCGGGTACTTCTTTCCTGCCAGACGACAGTTTTCGCTTAATCGCGCTATATAAATTGCCGTCAAACATTTACTTTCTGCTTTCTAACGTTTCTTCGCCTTGAACATTACTTTTTTCGAGGCGGACAAATGGTAACTGATCACTGTCGATTTGAAATCACGCCACTCATCAAATTCATTTCCATGGTCGACATGAATCTTCATGCATTTTTTGTCCTTGTCCACCTCGGTCACTTCAATATCGTAGAGGTTATTGTACTTTTTTGGCTTTTTTTTTTATAGCACAAGGCTTTCGTTGCTCAACTTTGTCAATAAAACTCTTTGGTGGTTGCGATTCTACTTTTGGGCGAGCCGCCATCTTGAATTTTGGTCACACCGAGCAAGCGCAATAGTGCCACCTTCATGTAAGAGTCACCAATTTTGTGGGCCATGATTTTGATATGTAAATAAAGTAACTTACCGAGTGTAAAGGAACTGACAGCGAAGACATGACAAGTGGTGACTGATGCCCAATGAGCCAAGTACTGTACTGTAAAAGCCGCTTCACCAGGGACACTGGTGGGTTCTACTTTGAGAGAAAGGACCCACGAGCTTAAAAAAGAAATAATAATGAAAACAAAAGCGAGAAATAACAAGAGGATGTCCGTTCTTTGAATATCTAGCATCATCGTTTCAGATGGAGATACCAAGGCCGAGTCTTTACGCCTAGCTGCGATAAAACAACCAGTGAAAACAATATAAGAGAGAAGACCTACAAGAGAAACTGATAATGTAAAACATGTATCAGGCGTAGTAACACCTTGACGGGAAATTCTGTTGAAATTGAAGATCCAAAAAACGGTTGGAAAAATACAAATTACGCTGAATAGAACGCGAGGAATGTAGTTCCATGTTTGATGTCCGCACAATCCAAGCGAGCAGAAGGTAACTTTAAAAACAGACAGGACGAATGCAGTGAATCTATTAGCCTGCTGTGGTTCTCTGCCAGGCCGGAAGTGTAAGTAAGTTGGTGATGACTCGGGCCGAAGAAGTGGTTCTGTTTCATTCTGAGTTTCACTCAGTTCATCAAGCCTTTGTTCTTCCATTTTGGACAAAATGGTGTCGATGTTCATATCCTTTCAGCGTTTAAGTCATTCGGTGGAGGTATAAATCGTGATTCTTAATATTCCCGGAACCTGCGTCTGGTTTCGTTTTCAAACGGCTTATAATCACGTGATAGATCACAAAATTGCTAAAAACTTCACTGGAATATTCACGGAGTAGAAATCTGCTACATATATATTGAGCACTGAGAGAACGTAACATACTGTAATGAAACTGATATAGTGATTGCACGAGCTATGATGCGCGTGCTAAGATGTATAACGGTTGTATTTGAATGTATACTCGCAAGAGTTCTAAGACTAAGAGACGGTTGTATGACGAGTACGGGATGCGCAATGTACTCGTAATACAGCGTATATAAGGGACTCACGTTATGGAGTGGCCTGTGTGTGTTAGTAGACTTGCCATGTACTAGTAAGCTAAACGTTGAGAGTCGAGTAATTAAACCGTTGGCTGTTGGACTCCTTGACTGGAAGTTGTTGTCGCCCGCGTGCGTTACAATACATTGTATCCCGGGGCGACTTACCATAAAACGATCGTCGGAAATTTTGAAAGCAATCCATAAAAGGTACCCGTATGATTGTTTTATGGACGTGTTAGTTATTTCTTACAAACCGTTCCTTTCGCACTTTTTACCAGCTTACTATCCTAGCCAAAAGGTACTGGAATGTCTTTGGTCATCAGTTCATTTCATGTTTAAACCAATTAATCAACTTGAAAGGTTGAAGAGCATGAGAGAAGCTATCGTAAATGCTAGAGTTGCTCTTGGCTGCGTCCCGAGCAACTCTTACGCTTCTCTCGTGCTCTCCAGACTTTCCACTAACTCTTACTTATAACAAGGGAAATAAGCAATACTGTAACAGTCTATTAACTACTTTTTAACAAGCTGCTAGCAGATTATTAACTAACTTACTGATGTGCGGATAATTTTAGCTCCGTCATTTTTTTTAATTTTATTTTATTTACAAACACAATATACATACAATAAAAACTGCCAATAACTTCTCGCGGATTTTTAGAATTTTCTGGCAAACAAAATAAAACTTTGTGGAAAAAAAAATTAAAACAGTCTTCGATTCAGATCAGGGCGTCACTTACGTGTTGTCAAACATAACTAGCGGGGGTAACATAAACTGTGTGAGTGCTTTTCCTGTAAGACGGAGGTTAGAAAAAATGAAATAGCAAAGCTGTTAATCCGAAGAAAAAGGAAAACCAGGCTAAAGAAGTGTTAAACGTGATCCTGCCAACTTTGAACCCACAACCCGTGTCATTAGCGTAGGAAATAAACAGAGCGATGTTACGGCGATCTCTGAACGGATGGCCTTCATTCCATTCATCAGATGTGATGCAGTTGATTCTCTCGTAGATTCCTTAGAAAACGAACAAAAGGAAACTATAAAATAACACAATGTTACAGGAGCCTATGCGCACCAGAGATACGGTTGTTAGATTTGTTAAAAAAAAAACCCGAATTCAAGTTTTTAGATAAAATCAATCGAGAGAAAAGTTTTTAAAGACAGTATACTGACACATCTACTCTGTTCGTTTAATATGGGAGGCTTCACTGAAAATTCTCCTCATATTCGAGTAATATTGAACTTTTTGGTGGTCTGTATTAGTGCTGTAGTTGAGCGGTATATATTCCTAAACCCTTCATACTTCCTTTCCAGTGGATATTTCCGGAAAGGAAGCCAGCGTTTAATTTGTCAAAATCATAGTCCAAGAATGTTAGCCAATCACATATCATGTGTCTCAGAGTCACTTTTCCTCGCGCCAAACAACCACTGGCTATAAGAGAAGATGATCACTTGGTAAGAGGGACGGACGAATGCGTTTCTGTCGGTGGAGTGCTTTTGCGGCTAGGTAAAATAAATAATAAATTACATTATCATTGGATACATTTTTTTCTTCCTTTTCATTGGCCGACAGCCAACCACATGCCAGGAAATAAATGCCCACAAATAATGGTTTGCTTATAGGTAGTACCATCTAAATGCGTTTTGTTGCAGATGATATATTCTGCTCATGCGTAATTGTAATAACTTAACATCCTTACGGCCGGCCTCCTTCGAGAATAGTTCAGGGGCCCGTTTCTCGGTCCCGAAAAGATTTTGCACCCGGAAAGCCATAGCAAAATCTCAAACCTTATGATTACAGAGCTGTTTTATCCGGGTATTCTTAATATGAACAGAGGTTCCCTTCATACAAGAAGTTTCAGGCGTATACACTTCTCCGTTTTTAGATACAGATGAACTAAAAATGGTTTTACGGGTCCGAAAAGTTTCCGGGGCTTTCGTGAAACGGACCCCAGGTCCGGTAACTTTGCGCAGCATCCTAATCCTGTTAAGGGAAATTTAGAAAATTACCAGCGATCTTGTCAACTGACATGAGAATAATTTTCATGATTGACAAAACAAAGCATGAGGTGTAAAAAGTTAAGCATAAATGCTCAAGACACTGTCAGCTCTGTAATAAAAATGCTTAATTATCAAACTTTTAACATTACACAAGGAGGGGGCACTCTTAATACAAGCGCGTAACGCGTTAAAACAGATAGTTCCTCCATACTTAAAAGTTCTCTTTCCCATATTGTATTTTGGCTTTAGTGGGTGCAGGTCGTTACTTCTGCGAGTAACATAGAGATTGTAACATATTAACATCTTTCCGTCTGGCATCCTTCGAGAAAATAAAGAAATATACTATCGAACCTTAGTTTCACTATTTTTGGAGATGGGGGTGGGGGTGGAGTGGGCTCGCTGCTTTCGGAGGGTTGCTACTTTCGGGATTTATCAGCGGCCACAACTTTTTGACCGGTTAATTTCGGGGGATCGCTACTTACGGGGAGTCGTTATTTTCGGAAGTTTACGGTAACATGGTTAAAAATCCCAACTGGCAGAAGGCAGATAAGTGGATCATTTACCAGCGTAGACGAGGAGTTGAACTCGAAACTATAGAGAACAACGCCAGCTAGTGGCCAGAACGGGACTTAAACCCGCGACCTACGCATTTCAAGTCCGGCGCCCTAGAATACGAGTAGTCCCTCTTTCGCTTATCCCGTCGATTTTCTTCCGTTTAATGCACGACGGATAAGGCAAAAGAGGGAAACCACTCGAGCACTCGGTTGAATAGTTCAGGTCCGGTAACTTTGCGTAACATCCTTGTACCAAGGGACTTCTAGAATTAGAAATTACCAGCGATCGTGTCAACTGACATGAGAACAATTTTCCTAACTTAACAGAACAAAGCATGAGTTTGTAAAAGCTAAACGTAGCGCTGAAGACATTGTCAAGCGCGTCAGGTGGACAAAGCCCTCGATCAAATACTTCAAATTGATGCAAGAACTGAGTTAAAGAGTCCTCGCAACCGCTCTCTTCTATTTTGTGCAAAAAAGCCTTTTTTGAAGCCTTTGTAGAAGCCACAGAAATCTCTATGAAAATTAAACCAACAACAACAACAATCCTTTATTTACACGCGATTTAGTTCAAAGCAATAGGTTAGCTTGTAGGGTCGTGTTTACCGAACCAAACCAAGACAATATGACATCCACGGAAGGAAGGAAGCGAAATATTGCAGCATACGTAATACCAAACTATTAATATCCTTCCGGCCGGCATCTTTCAAATATTAGTTCAGGTTCTGTTCTACCAGGAAAATGTCTCTATAAAATGAGCACATTTCTTGATGATTTTAAACCCGAAAGTTTACAGCCGGGAACGGTGATCAAGACTTGAAAATGTCAGGACTTGTTATCCGCTTTGCCTCCGTGATGTGCCTGCTTGTGATGCTTACAGGACCAAGTTCTGCACCTTTTAGGCAAATAGGTGAAAAAATATTTGAAACTTTCAATAAATCGGTTAATCTTCTTTTTCTTTCTTTAATAAAATAGTTTTCTATTGGTCAAGATAGGAAAACTCTGACCTTCAAAGCTTCTCTTACGAGTATGCTTTTTTGCCTAGTTCTCAGGCCTCGATGTTTCGCCTCGGTCAATCTTTTCGGGTCACGTGGGCCGACTCGGATATCTCACCGAAATCAATTGACTGTGAAGGCCCAGGAGAAAGCCGTACAGGAACTAGGCAATAGAGATGTAACAGCTCTCGCAAGCTTGTAATTCTTTTGTTTGTTAGCAGCTGTTATTGTTTTGGGGCTAGGTGCATAGTTTCTGTTGTTTGTTCTATTGTCCTCTTAAAGGGTTGCAAACCAATCATGTGAGACCTTACGAGATCTGCTACATCACCCTTTTCAAAGACCTCCCCTTTCTGTATGAAATCAGGTTGTCTAATCCTCAATAATTCCACTGTGGTAATGGCCAGTTCGCAAGTTTCTGCTCCTTTGGCCACCACATAATTTTCTCTAATTCTTATTAAACGTATTTGCACCTGATTTTGTGTTTTTGTTAATAGACCAGTTTACAGTTGTCTGTTCAGTGGCCTGGCCTTTGAATGGCAGCGAGGCTGGAGGTGACCTTGTTTTGATGAAGACCTCACTGTTTTTGTTGTGTAAATCAAGTTGTTCTTGTCTTATGCTAACTAGTTGGCATTTACATGAGAAAAGTAGAGAGGTCTGTATCAAAGTAGACTACGAGTAGTCCCTCTGTCGCTTAGTCTGTCGTGCGTGACGCGAAAGAAAACCGCGACAAAAAAGTGGCCGCGCGAAATCGTGGAGGCGAGGAGGATTTGGCGCGGCCATTTTTTTGTCGCGGTTTTCTTTCGCGTCACGCACGACGGACTAAGCGAAAGAGGGACTACTCGTAGTCTAGTATCAAAGCAAGGTCACCTCCAGCCTCGCTTGCGGTCATAGGCCAGGTAACTAAGCGCAGAGCTGTATGCTGCCGCAGTGAGTGAGCCTGAAGCGAACAAACGAGATTACACTATATCGGAGAAATCCACCACTTTTCGTGCAAAACACAAGGAGTTGTGGTTATGCGGGAATGGAAGAATTGAGATGCGCTGTTTTCCATGTGCTCTCCTCGATCGATGAAAGCAGGGATAAAAGCTATCGGGAACAAGAGGAGCATCAGTCCATAATGTCCAACAAAACACTCTTGTGGAGTCTCAACTAATACTAACAAAAGTCATGTGGAAAATAACAGAAATGAAGCAGTTAATAGGTCAAAGGCGCCCGCCGTGATAGAGAACCAAGTCAGTTTTCAAAATTTTATCGTTAGCTTACCTTAAGTATTAAAATACAAGTGAATATATGAAAGATCACATATATGAAGACATGACAGGAGCCATAATCGGGGACGGAGACCGTAAGCACGCGCCATTTCAAGTATTGGGGTTGTCCCCATGATATGGGACAATAATTCTATTTTTAGAACAAATTGCGCCATCACCTGCGGCACACGCGCGTACATGCTGCGGAGAGGATTTTTGCGGATGTCGCGCGGGGGAAATGGCGTCCGAAATTCCCTAAATGTTTCATGTTTTTGCCCCAGAACTCAACGCGTTTACGTCTGTTGGAATATTGCTTAAGTATTTTCGTCGTAAACTGCTCCAGTTTGAGTGAAGTAAGACAGTGTCGAATTTAGGTATGTTCCGCTGTAAGCTTACATATATCGCTGACCAAGTTGTGTTCCGAGTGATGCTTCTTTTACATGAGCTGTACATTACTCCACTTTAAATTTCACATATGTTGAAGATTAACAGCTTTTCCATTACACAGCAAAAAACTAGCTGGATATATTTAGATATAGCAGAGCTTCAGGACTTCAAAGTTTGCTAGCTCCTCTTGCCACACGCTTGCGAGGAATTTGTCAGTCTATCGCGACCGAAAAGTAAAACAAAATAATTGCTAGTTTGAGTTTCGCCTGAATTGTAAGGAACGCTTGATGTTTCATCAAGGCTTAATAACTTTACGTCCGTAGATACTGCTCAGTTTTATTCGTGTAAAAATCCAGTAAATTCTCTGTTGTCGATGAACGAGAGCGCCCGCCGATGCGTGTTTTGTACGGCAGTCAGTAAACATGACAAATTGTACTTCCGCCGCACTTTCGTGTGAAAGCGTACATCGAACTCAAACAATAGCTCTATAGTTTTTAAATATGTTTAAGATTGATAAATGTTTGAGAACATATTAAAAGCTAAGCTGAAAATATGTGAATAAAGCAGAAACAATCAGCAAAGTTACGATGACGCTTTCTTTAATCAACTTGGAATTTCGATTTTGATGATCGAGTTATCAAAACTCCTTGTCTATTTTCATTTTCGCAGTGTAAAACTTCACTATGCTTATGTTGAAGAAACACACATGATGTTAGTAGCCTTTTTTGCATTCGTGAAATTTGTTGCAGCTGTTGCAGCGTCGTCCATTATCGTACATGAGAGGGCCCTGAGATGTACTAAAACGGGACGTCATTTAGCCCCGTAATATTAGGCCGTTTGCACCGTGGCGATACAGTTGTGCTTGCTTTAGACAGCAAAGAGCTTTACCCACATCAATTTAGGACTTAGACGTGCAATGGACTAGACATTTCTTGCTGCTGTTGGCGTTATTTGGTCTGAACTTTGATGTAGCTAAAGACTTCCAAACAAGACAGGCTGTATCTGCCAGAGATCTTTCCAGTTGACATCATGGGTTTACCTCAATACCATTGTTCATATACAAGTTCAGTCGGCAGTCAACTGAAAACTTGACGAATATTAGAAGAAGTGATATAACAGACCAGTAAGTCCAAAGAAAAACGACAACCAGGCCAGAGAGGTGTTAAATGTTATTCTACCAACTTTAAACCCACAACGCCTGTCCTTAGCGTAAGAAATAAACAGAGCGATGTTACGGCGATCCCTGAACGGATGGCCTTCATTCCAACCATCAGATGTGATGCAGTTGATTCTCTCGTAGATTCCTTCAAACGTGAAGAAAGCAGTCAATAATTGAATCAGTTGTGACTTTGTACTTTGTTTTTGTTTGTTTGTTTGTTTTTTTGCTTCCGATTGATAAAAGTAAGTAATAAAACTACTGGGCAATATACTTCGGGACAGTAGCCGGTCAAATACTTAAAGAATATTCGACCGGCAATAGAGCAATCTGATAGGTTTGTCTTAGTTATTGACCTTTTGAACTACCTTTCTGGTGGTGTAATAGAGTTATCTCCTGGGACGAGGTGAAGCAAAATATGATGATTTGTCTAGATTTTGACCGGATTTATTTAAGCGTCGGTCCATGGAGGCACTGAAAATACTGTTGATGTCAAGTTCACAGAAACTGAGACTGTTTCAAGTAACCGCGCAGGACAGCCAAACCTGAGAAAACCCCAAGAGGGTAGAAAAGATGGAAATTCCCCATCACCCACCTTTTTCACCTTTCCAATTTTTCTTTTGTTACCTCATTGCCTCATGACAATTTTTATCATTGCTCCCTGTTATATATTCTTTCGTTCATGCTAGATATGAGAATTTCGCGATAACTCAAAGCAATACCACGATTATTTCTTTACTCTCAACACTGTCTGCTGGTTGCTACGAACTGACGCTTTTTTTCAGGTCCAATCTCGAATGAGTCGAGATCACTAAATAAAATAAATGTGATCACGAACGCATCTGCAGAGATTTAGTCTCATTCATTCGGAAGTATTTATAATTTTGTAAATACCGAAGATAGTCTAGATGGCTTCAACTGATGCTGAGAAACCACGAATTTTATAACTGAGATCTTGAAAATCTACTGATAGCTGAGAAATGGTGTGAAATCCCTTCATCCATACCCTCATGAGAGCATGAACTCTTTACCACTCTGCATTGTTTTATCATACACCATTGGTTCTTTCTTGTATATATTTGTTAATAGTTGCGTCTGTAGTGCTTTTACTCAGCGGTCTTACAGTATTTTCTTACCTGTGCAACTGCTGGTAATTCTAGCGGCGAACATACAAGGAAGAAGAAACAGATAGAGTTGGCGTAGGAAGAACAAGCCGAGATGCACTAGGTTTATCGTTGCAGTGCCATATTTGTTCCTCGAAAGCAATTCTTTGGATATATAGATGACAGATAAAACAACGGCTGCTCCGTAGGTAAACCAGTGCACCACGAACCACACGCCGTAAGCTGACACTGTATTGAAAACAACTGTACACAGCTTTTCGTGAATTCTTATGACGTCATCCATGGTTCTATTCTGATCGTCCCGGATACGTCTGAAGGCGTCTTGTGCAATAGTACCTGGAATAAATATCTAATTAGACGTCGTTTATCGTTTGGCATCACACCGATGTTTAAGCTTCGTAAGTGTGACCAGTTTTGAGTTGTAAATTTTTTTAATTAGCTACTCAGAGACTAAACGCATTTTCGTTGAAACATTGAATCTGTTACTACCCGCCCGTGAAAGTGCGGATGACACTAAAAGCATCTTTTGCAAGGGTAATCGAAGAATGTATAATATCAAAAGCAAATGAACAGACAAGTTGTGGCAGTTCACTGGAACAACCTCAAAAGAACAAGCAAACATTGAAAAGACCAGAAAATCAGTAACACCCAACGAAGTGACTAATAACAGATATTTTGCGGCCGTTGCCTTAAATTACAATAGCTGATGAGTTATTTTCGATCATTAGTCCTTTTTTTGAGTTGATATCTTAATTTGACGTTCACGAATTAAAAATAAGCAGAGTGACACTCCTACAACCACGTGACCATAGTTCAGTCAGAGGGAGCTAAAAATAGCTATTACATCATTCCGATGATTACATGCATGGGTAGGTTCTCTTATTATCATGTCTGCAGAACACACCAGAAGGTACGTTTTAATTTACGACAAGAAAAAAAAAAACGTCATGCGATACTCCGCACCGAAAGAAGCGTTGCTCACTCCCTCGCGGAGCAAGGAATGTTTATTGACTCTGTAAAACTTGTTTCCCACCTTTGGTGCGGGTAGGAGCCCATGTGTTCATGTACCTCTGCCTTCTGGTGCCATAACGTCTCTGCCCAGGCTCTCTTTCGTTCACTGAGTCGTTATCATTTTATCTAACGGACCGTTCTGATCGCTTATCTGGTTTCTTACCATTAGTAAAACGCGTAACGGCGTAACGGATAACGGCGTAACGAGAAACCGCGTCACGGGATTTTTTCCTTTTTTTTTGTTTATTTCTTTCGTTTTGTTTAGTTTTGTTTTGTTTTTTTCCGATGCTGTGGTTAATTATTTTAAAACCGAAAAAACTCTAAAAAAATACAAAAAAGGTAAATTAAAACATCACCCGCGCTGTTCTTGTTATGAAAGAAAAAGAAGACAAAATATACATCAAGTATTTACACGTGTGAAATCTTCGTTTAACCACAGGGAATGGAGGAGCCAAATTTGGCCTAGTCAATTATTATTTGTTGGATTTTATCTTAGTCCCCTTCTGGTTTCTTCGGATGTCTCATGTCACACAACGCTAAACCCCCAAATATCTTGGCGCTTTTGTCACGTTGTCCGGTCTTTCGTTACCTGCGGTCAAACACAGAGTATCGACAAAATAAACTTGCTACCCGCTGGGTTTAACCGTTATCGCTTGTTTACAGAAACAAAAAGATCCGATAAAGCCAAAAGATCCGACGCACTGTAGGATTTAGCATGCAAGTATCTACATTAAAAAAAAAAAAATACTATTTCATCGCCATCGCTACATTCAAAACGATGGCTCTTTCGATAGCGACCACTATTAATAGGCGTTAAAGGTGAGCTACATTTTTAATAGAAAATGTAATGTACAAGTATTAAACTTTCACTTACCAGAAAGCCTTCTCTCCCCAAGGAAAATGACTTCTGCAGAAAATCGTAAACGCAAGTTGTTATAAAAATAGCGCGCCGGTCGAAAAATTACTCAGAATTACTGAAACCTGCAACTACACTAAACAAATTGTAACTGTAAAGATCGAGAAGCAAGAAAGGAAACTAAGGTGACTGAAAATGAAAGTCGAAAACTGGCCATCATCATTCTCCTCCATGACCGACCTCCTCGAAGCGTGAGAAAGTGCGCCCGCGGAAAAAAGTGCCTCCAGAAATGCGATAAATTTGGCCAAAGGGCGGGAAAAACCCCGCCAAACACGAATAATAATGTTCACATATTTTTTTTCACTTGGAAAAACAAAGAAAGAAAAAAAGGCAAACAGACAAAAAAAAAATCAGCAACAACAACAACAAAAAAAACAAACAAACAGGGAAAAAAATCCCGTTACGCGGTTTCTTGTTACGCCGTTACGCCGTTACCCGCGTTTTACTAACAACCGCTTACCATTTGTCAGAATAAACCGGGTGGGATGACCTTTGGAATAATAGAAGGGTTTTTTTCCAAAATCAGCAAAACAGACAAACCGACCTAATAACACGGCGCTTTCCAATTGCAGTTCGATTTCCCGTTTTTGTTTTTGGCTGATAAGAGACTAGAAACTCGAAAATGTAGCAAATGGAAACGAAATTTCCGAAAATTTCCACCGTTCCGTTCCGAACGGAAAAAGAGGACTATTTCTGTAGGTAGCCTAACGGTTTCCCGACGGATTTCCCGGAAAATTACCGTTCCATTTGACTTTCAACCGAAATTTCCGGATTTTTTGGCTTGATGGTAAGCACCCTTACACTCTACAATTAAAAACTGCTCTGTAAGAACACAACTCACCAAGTGCAAAGGAACTGACGGCAAACACGTGACAAGTAGTTATTGCGGTCCACTGCGCCAAAATCTGCATACCCACTCCTGTAGCAAGAATGTCGAAGGACAAATTTCGTGGCTGACTCCATATGATGGCGTAAAACATAGCCACTGATGTTAAATGGAGCACTGTTATAATAACAAATGCAAAATACAAGCACCAGACATTCGGTGTCTCGAGGTCTTCCTTCAGTGATTCGGAGGGTGCTACTAAAGCCGAATCCTTGCGTCGGGCTACAATGAAACAACCTATGAAAAGGACATACGAAACCACACCTGCGAGAGAAACTATAGTGTACATAGCATTGGCAATCTGACGGTCGTCTTTATGGTGAGAAGGCTTTTTAGAATCCGTGGAGTTTTGTAAGAAGCTGCAATCAAACTCGGGACATCCTAACACAACATAGAAATGGTAAAAGGCTTGACAAACGCAAATAGCGGTGACTAGCACGCGAGGAATGAAGTTCCACGCCTGATGACTCCATAATCCAAGCGAAAAGAAGGAAACTTTGAAGATATTTAACACAAATCCATTGCATTTATCGACATCGTGTTGCTCTCGGCCAAGCCGGAAGTACACATAAGTTGGTGGCGGAGGAATGAGATGTTGTTCTTCATCATTTGCTAGCCCATTATTACCTTCCATGGCCTCATCTTGTCTAGCCATCCCCGCATTTTCATGTTAGGACCAAAAATTTAACGTATTCTTTTAACCTCTTAACGGCCATTTAACGGAAACATACACGTAAATAATTGGAAATCAACTTCCTTTGTATTTATTTCTGACACAAGTTATTTTCATTTTCACTTTCTATAATCTCGTGTGCGTGCGCAGTGAAAGAACAGGAAAATTATTCAGTCACGCAGTCAAATATCAAATAAGATCTATTTACTATAACCAGATCTTCCACGTTACGTCTGCCTAAATAATAACCTCTTATACTAAGCGAGCGGCGATACCTAATGATTGCAGTCGAGGAGCCAATATTCCCCAGTAAGGGTCGAGAAAGCAACGTTAGTGAACAGTTTATTACGTGGAACTCGGACCATGCTTGCTTTAAATTTGCCGGTTTTCAAACCAATAACTACACGGCTTATGACCGTTTCCGTGTGGCAAAATCCCGACCAAGAAAGAACCAATGGAAACGATTGGATTTTCCTCAATTAAGACTGCTTTGCCATATAGCAAAGTACTTGTTAACGCGGAAAACCTTCTTAATAACATTTTTAGCTTGTGTGGCAGTCGTAAATATGGGAAAGGGGAGAGGATGGGGGGGGGGGGGGAGGGGGCTCGATTTTCGCCGCTCTGTCGCGTCCAGTCTGGCAAATCGAGACTAAGGTGGAGGGGCTGGGGGTGGAGGCAAAACATGAGAAACTCTCCCACCTCCTGAATGCCATCCCCGTCCTCCCGCCTTGTCTCCCCCATTTTATACTCTGTCGGGTTATTTGCACTCATAAATGTAACTGAACATGAACGTCAGTGGTGGATTATCGTCCGTTTCTGGGCTGGCCGGTGAAAATCTAATTGAACTCACATTTGTAGTTGATCACAGGTTTTAATGAACACACATGCTGCGTTAGGAAGTCACTTGTATTTGTAAAGAAGGAACCAATCAGATTCAACACAAATTCAATTAATGATAACACAATATAAATTTATACAAATTCACTGACTACAGACTGGTTTCCATATATAATCGCTTCAATCGCTACAGAACAAGTTGAGTGATCCTTACTACACCTGCTCGATCACCAGTTTTCCATATGATCGCCACGATTGCTATAACCAGAACATGAAAATGCCCAAGAGGACCTGGATCAAACGATGACGCAGTGCTTTCTGGTATATTTATCACTGCAGCTATCACTTCAATCTCCGAAGAGTTGTTTCGATAGATCACCATGTAACTGAAGTCTACACCAGCGATCGTTACGACTCGCTGAAAAATTGTTTTCTTTGATCGCAGCGAGTGCTGAACTCTTTTCAGTGATCTTGGCGATCCACGCAGCGATCATATAGAAACCAGCTTTTAGGGCACATAGCTAGACTGGAACGGTTTAATCTTTAGAAACCAGGCAAGGGCCCTCTCTCCTTCGCAGAGGCCTAAAGGGTTTTTTTCGGTTGAAGAGATTCCGCTGAATGCAATAAGCGGAGGCGTGTTTTTGCGCATGCATTCATCTCGCACAGCCGCTTTAATTTCTATTAATGACGAACGTTTCGAACCTCTGCGGAGGAGAAACTCTACAGCAATGCTCTCAAGATGTCCGCTCAGAATTGTCTCTTTTGTCTTTTCACATTTTTTCCCCTGCTCAAAACGTGGCAAAGTACAAAGGTGGTTATGTGTGCTCATGCAACTAACCAATTATGTAATTGTAGAAAACAGTCCTATAAGAAAATACGCGCGCTGATTGGTTAAAAATCGTGTCTCTATTTAAGAAATTGAAAACGTGTACCGTGTTTTTATCGAGTTTTAGTAGAATTCTATTAGTATGCTAATGCAAATGCTGTAATCTGATTGGCTGACCCATTGAACACTATCAGCCATTAGTTTGCAGTGGCTGGAGGTCGCCTAGGAAATGTCGACGTTTTTTCGTTTTTCCGAAGTTTTGCAGGGTAATTTTGATGCAAATGGATAATTAAATTCCTGAGAAGTCTAAACGAAGGACATTTACGGTTTCTTGACATTTAAAAAAGTTGAAATTATTGAAAAAACTGATGCACGCGCGCACACAACTTCAATTTTAAATGACAAGTCAATCCGAGCGATCTTTTTCAGGCGCAAAGTTTAATAATACGTCAAGAAATAACTGGAAATCGTTGTTTGAAGTAAATTTTAGTGAGAATTCTACTAAAACAATTAGATTATTCGCTCTCGATTTCTATGAGGTGATAGTTGATTCGGTCTTCGGCCTCATCAACTATCACCTCATAGAAATCGAGAACGAATAATCTAATTAACCCCGCGGCCATGGGCCGAGCGCGGTTCATGTTCTACCCTTGGTTTATTTTTTTTTAACCGCGCGGCCATGGGCCGAGCGCGGTTGATGGTTTACCCGTGGTTTTTTTTTTTTCGCAGTTTTGTCTGCGACCAGACCCACGCTTCCACTCGGCCAAATTTTTAGTCACGCAACCTGTGATGTTTACTCGCCAAAAGCTGTTGAAACATTAATAAATCTCATCTCCGATACTGACTTTCGCGGGAAAAAATTAAAAACCCAGCGTTCGTCAAAAATTATATTTTTTCAGCAGAAATTTAGCTCGGAACATATACATATTTATATTCCTTTGAATCGTCGATGAAATGACCTTTTCCGGATATTTTTTCCTTCGGGGTCAACAAAAACCTCCGATTACAGAATCACGCCGAACCCACACGTTGCAAAAAAATCTCTTCAAAACCCTGACTTCGAAGCGATATAACACTTCAGCGTTAATAGCTACCACACATCGGCAGGCGGTAAATCTATTCGTTAACAATCCAGCCTTATCGTGTTAAAATTTCAGCGAAATCGAACAAAACCAGAATTATTACTCCAGCCCAGGCCCTCAGGGCCAGGGCAGGAGTTGAAAATTCGGCTTGATCTGTAGTCGTCGCCAGAATTCTGCATTCTTGCGCAATAGTGTGACGTAATCCCAGGGCGCTTTGCTGGCGAGCTTTTCCACGGACCTATCACGTGCTCAACGTGACAGGCCACGCTCGTGGAAAAACTTGTGGAAAAGTACTGGCGGAAAAGATCGGTGGAATACTGTTTACTGGCGAGCGAACACTTTTGTAGAGGTAAGCTCAAGTGTTGTGTTTTCTTTGTTATGATTTTGAGTTGTGCTGTAGCTTTTCTCAAACACTGCAACATTCTAGCCCTCATATCGGCCGAATACAAATAAAAGTTGAATGCCAGTGAGATACCTTGAATGCCAAACTTATGAAAGTATACTGAATGCCTGCGCAAAAATCGATTGCACTAAAATGTACCACTCAGAACCTGAATGCCAGAATTCCTATGTAAACAAGTTAGAAGTGAATAATGACCGTAATTATTCTCGCTCAGAACTTGGCAAAGACAAGTCTATTTCAATAAAGGACTGTAGATCTCGATATGCTGAGTTTATTTATTATCATCGTGTTAAGGCTAGCTGCCATATAGTTCGATGTGATCGTGAACCAAGCAGAATTTCAGTGAAACGGCTTACTCGTGTTCTACAAAAAAGCAGGAAAATAAGGAGGTTAATTAAAAAACACATTATCAGGAATGTACTACGGTCATCTCGAATTCATCTTTATACTACATTTAGAAGTGCTCGTTCAACTGTTGATTACAGTTATAACACCGTTCAATGCAGATCTTCTCATAAGGTTAAACTAAGAAAAAAGCGAGTTTTCTCCGTGGGAATGAAATCTCATCTTGCTGTAGCATCACGTAGAGGAAATCGTAAGACTGCTAACCTGAAGTTTAAGCTGAAAGGAAACGGTAGATTTCCAAATGCATCAAGTAAAGATATTTCAACAGAATCACGGGTTTATAAGAATTTGAATCACAGAGTCAACTATTGCCAATCAAGCCTTTGTACGGATATAGAAAAAAATCCAGGGCCAGTTTCAGTTGTTCCTTCTCAAACACTCCATGCACCATATTGTCAAGGTAATGTTGCAGTGTTTGGTCAAAATGCTGGACAGCAATGTGTAGCCATGTCTTTATGTAGTCTAATGTAGTCTAATATTGTTATTCCAATAAGTACCCCCTTCCAAGATGATTTATTACCATACACTGACTGTCACCAGATTATGATATATAACAAGAACCATTTCAGTTCATTCCTCAATCCCAACATTTTATTAATTTTCAGGTCATTCAGCATCTCTTTAATTGGCAAACTCCCAAAATAAAGCCCACAGAGCAAGATGTCATCAACCTTCTCAATACAAAGTACATCTTACGACTGGATCTGGACAGAAAAGTAATTGAACATGCTACACCAGCTAAAGAAACACAAGGTGATTCCCAAGAACAAGAGTCACCATCAAAGAAAGTAAAAACACAGTAAAAGACTTGGAGTGACAAGACACTTAGTGGCCTCATAAACTCTTTATTGTTGTCTTAAGTGATACAACCTTCACAAAAATGACAAAATCACTTTGAAAAATTGTTGCAAAAACAAAGTACTACCGTGTTCTAGTTAATGTTTTACCATGTTTTAGTTCTTGCTGTGTCAGAAATTTAAAACTCTGATGGTGGAACCTTCACCAAAGCACTACCATGTTCTAGTTAATGTTTTGCCATGTTTTAGTTCTTGCTGTGTCAGAAATTTAAAACTCTGATGGTGGAACCTTCACACAGTCACAAGATCACTTTGAAAAGTACCACCATGTTGTAGTTAATGTTTAGCATGCTTTAGATAATGTTGGACCACACATTATGACATTTACAACACTGGTCTTAATAATTGTTGTTCCAAATACACAGTCACAAAATCATTTTCAAACATTGCCAAAACACAGTACTACCATGTACTAGTTAGTGTTTTAATATTAATATTTTGGTAAATGCTTGACTACGTTTTATCATGTTTTAGTTAATGTTGTACAAGAGATTTAAAGTGGAAAATAAGCCCATTTTATTTCCACCATACAAGAACAATATTAGCCTTCCTAATATTATTCTTATTATACCGTTCTTAGTTTTCGTAGAATCTGTTTCGTTGTTGTTCCCGGACAATTTTACATAGTTTCCTGCCTTCTACTTATCACCATGTTAACTTATTTTATATAAGGAAAATAAAACTGTTAGTTAATAATAAGAAAACATTTGTATTTTATTAGGGGAATGCAGGGAAAGAAACACTAACAATTATGCAGCTTTTGTAATTACCTTCACAACCTAAACCTAAAACAGAGTGGTTCATGGTTCGGCGCATGTGCACCCTCATTAGATTTATGGATTGAAAAACCCCTAGTCAGATGTACTTCAGTAATCACATATTATAATTAGTCCAAACCAAACATTTCCTTTACCATATTGAAAACTCAAAATGCAATTATACGTGTATCATAAAGCCAGCACTTTGCTCAGCTATCTGTACCACACCAGTTCATCACAGGTAAACCCCCGCCCCACCCACCCATTTATAATCCAGAACAGGAAGAGCCAAATATAAGAGCCCAACAAGAAAAAAAAAGTTATCTTCCAATTCCAACCCAAATCCTAAAATAGCCCAACTGAATGCCCAACAGCCCATTGTTTATTCTAAAGCATACATACATATCATTTTGGCATAAGTCAACCCCCCAACATCGATCTCAAACGCGAAACCTACATACCCCTAAAATGGCCGGAGTGTACGCCCAACAGGCGTCTTGTTTAGAATTTTTTTGTGACCTCACTCCCCAGACTTGACCTAACAAAGGAAGCAACGGTCGCCCATAGCAACCGAAAAACACCAACATAACAAAGCCGAACGTTTCGGCCAAAAATCTCCAGAATTATCGCCTGAGAGCTTAAACTTGAATGGGAACATCTTTTTCGAACTTTTTTCAACTCATTTAGACGAAAGACTGGCCTCGGCGGGCTACAACAAAGACCAAGAGAAAAACAGAACAAGACAGCAGAACAAGCCGATAACATTTCATCGCATGGCTTTCGGCACGAAAACGAAAATACAGCTTACTTCTGGATAAATTCAGCCTTAGAAGCCAGCAACCGGTCCCAAATTACTTTCTGTATCCTTACAAATGTCCTGATTTCCATCTCCGAAAGATTTTGCCCCAATTTTGAGCAAATAGACATTTCGTCGACGGTGACCGCCATTACGTTGGCTTGCATACTAAATTAGCTAACTTGACAAAATTCTCCCGAGGGGGGGATATGACAAATTTGGTGAGAATCAAAAGTAACGCCAATTTTCTGTCACGTTTTCGATCTGTGGTCACTGAAGGACACCGCGGAAATACGTTTTTTGACGTCACAGTAACTGGTCAGTGGTCATCACCATCGGGCTGTGCTGTCTTTCGATTGAGCAGTCTCTGAGATCGGTATTTTGCTTCGTTTTAAGGTCGAAAATGTCCTTGATAGTTCTCGTTATTGGTGAGTTTGACGTCCTTAAATGGGTTTTTAATACTCAAGCAATGTTCGTAAAGAATAGCGGTACAGGGGAGTCATTTTGTGTGGAGTAATGTGTAGTTTGCTGACTCGAGCCAGCTCGAGCGGACGAAGCGTGGATCGTGTTGCTTCAGCCGCCCTCGCCTCAGAATTGTGAAAATCAACGATGGGTATCCAGCAAAGCAGAAAATTTGTCCTGTGTGCAGCTTTTGCAAGGATTTTGAAGACTGGTTGGATTTAAAGTGTAATTTGCACGAAATGGTTAAGGTACATTTTAAGTCGGGACCGTTTTATTCACACTCACTTTGCGCCGACATGTGGTGCTTGTTCATTGAAGTTATATTTCGCAACGCGTCAAAGAAACTTTGATAAGAATTTGTCTTTAAAGACTGGCGTTTTGGCGTTTCTATCACCTTTCTGACTTTCTGCGCCTTTTGGAACGGGTGAAATATTTTTTTTGTACCTGCCGTTTGCTGTAAGAATAAAACATTTGTTCATTTCATTCACAAGATATTTCTCTATCATTAAAGATTGTTTAAGCCTACATTTATATAATGGTGGCGTTTGCGAAGGGAGTAGAAATCGAAAATATTATGATTTGTTGGCCGCAGCGAACGCTGGAAATAGTGAAAACATTTAAGACCGCTCAATATCTTCGGTTCATTGACAATTTTTCCTTTTTTGAGGTCTTTTTTGTTTCCATCAATTAAATGTTGATAGCACATGGAAATTTTCAAGACCGTTTCCCTGTACATGTATGCACATGTAACTAAATATTTTAAAATGCCCAAACACCTGTATTTGTTTACACGAAACCGCTTCCACTTATGGGATGTGGTCAAGTTTCACTTCTTTTGATGCTGAAAAGACATTCAACATTTCAGAGAGGCAGTAATCAACTCCTCAATGAAACCCACTAGTTTATTTTGTTTACTCAGTTTGTTTACTCAGTCATTTGAAGCTTTTCGATTTCTATTTCCCTATCTTACATGTGCATTGTATCGACTTTCATAAATAATTGACTGTTGTTGTTTTTTCTTTCATTTAATTTAATTCAGATGAGCTTTGCTCAATCACTACTAAATAATTTTTACATTGTAATCATACATGTACATATCACGTGCTTTGAATCAATATGAAATTAATTATGATCGCCTTAGTAATAGTATTGTATCATCCTCCCTTCTGTAAGATTCTTACTTAACTTGTAACCACTTCATTACAAGACATAATAGCACCTGATGGCAATAAATTATATATGTATAATATTATTATGTGTATTTTTTTTTTTCCTGTGATAAATTGGCTAACAAGTGGGTTTGGTTATGCCACTGTGTCTCTGAATTGGCTTACTGTCGTCTACAAACCATTGGTAATATATCTTGGCTACATCTAACTCAGATACTAGACACAAAAGCATGTATTAAAGAACAGATACATTTCTTACAAATTAATATTTATTGCATTTAGTTCATCACTTTAGTTCTACAACATTGCTTTTCTCCAGTGAGAAATTTTGTGCAAAGTCTGAAGTTGTAAGTTGCAAAAACAAGTTCCGTCAGTAGTTGCGAATCACTTGAAGTCAGGCTTTGGTGCTGTAAACTGAATGGCAAAGCGAGGAAATTAGAAATTGTCTCAAATACACAAGTGGTAAGAGGTAAACTTGACTGAAATCTACAGACTCCTTTTTTTTAGGTTTAGGGTTAAGGTTAGGCCTAAGGGACAAGGTGGGAGGTGCGGTGGCCATGTGGTTAGTGTGCTCAGCAATGGATCGAGCGGTCCGTGTTTGAGCCCTGGTCAAGGACATTGTGTTGTGTTTTTGGGCAAGACACTTTTACTCTCACGGTGCCTCTCTCCACAAAGGTGTACATATGGGTACTGGTGAATTTAATGCTGGGGGTAACCCTGTGATCGACTAGCATCCTATCCAGGGGGTAGTAGAAATACTCCTAGTCGGTTCATGCTACAGAAACTGAGATAAGCCTGGCCTGATGGGCCACTTGGCTCTATGCAGACTTTACCTTTTACTTAGGGACAAGGTACTGCATCAAGTGGGGGGAGGGACAGCGGAGTCAGAACCTCCCACTTCCCATACCCTGTTCTCCCACTTCCCATACCTCTATCTCTTGACTCCCACCCTTGTTCATCCTGCTCCTGTCCCCTGTAAACTAAGAGACTCAAAACACATCCTAGTCATTTAGCTGCACAGTCCTTAGGCATTTCCTTTTCCTTTTTTCCTTTGTTTTCAGCCTTGCTACTCTTACCCATCTTTCAAGTGCATTACCTATAACGTAACCACTGTCAAAGGGTTTCATTTTGAGCCTCATTTTGAGCCCAAGGGTGAATTTTTCTTTGCCCGTCGGCCTAGAAGTCTCTAAAGACACTAAATGAAAGTCAAGTAACATTTTCAGCTCTTGTTTTTGAAAGTATTTGAAGCCTTAATGAATGACAAAAATTAGCATTTTGCATTTCTCTCCGGATTCCTACCCCCTGTTCTCCCGGGCTCCCACCCCCTGCCTCTCCCCACCATCAACAGATGGCTGAATGTTCAGGAGAGGAGTTGCCATATGGAGAGCATTGGTCAGTGTTCTCTCAGTTGGTGTTTTTACAGCATTGATGTTGTGGAAATCATCCATGGACAGTATCTAAAAGGATTTTTGCTGAGCCAAAATAGAAAAAAACTGTACAATAGAAGAAGTTTTCTATTGGGAAATCCAGATAAAAGTAATATGTAAACAAATATTAATGTTACAAAGTTATAGAGTCTCAGGCTCTAAGGTAATGTGGTCAGAAATTATCTGGGTGGCCTTATAATCAGAAGATTGTTGTGTGAATACAGGGGGGATAGCCTATTTATAACTAAAAATGAAATTCATTTATTGAGTTTTAACTGAAAGTTGTTATTACCCAGATTTTATGGTAATTTTATTGTCTTGTATGCATGTGTTTTTAATTACCCTTTTAACAGCTTTGTATTCCATGTCTTCTGCCATCTAAAGATAATCAGATGTCATGTACTTCTTGTGGTTTTTTTTAATAGCTAAATAGCTTTTTTTCTAAACTCTAACAGCTATGCAACTAGTTTAAAATAATTTTCACACTTTAGAGGCGCTAAAAGCAAAATACAGAGCTGCAACAATTCGAAATTATGACAAGAAACAAAGAAACAATAATAAACATGAAAATTTAAAATTTTATTTTCGCCAGCCTCAAGCTTCCTGAAGTGCAGTATAATTAAAATTGGATATTTTATGAGAAAACATACCTCGATGAATTCTTCCTCGAGTTGAGGCCAGATTTTGAACCCTTTTGGGGACTCAGTCCTACACTTGTTACACCAACGTGTCCAAGATTTATACGAAGCACTGCGTCGATTTCGGCCAACTTGGTCTATAATTCGGTGATGCCGAGTGAGGACAGGATGACCGTGATTACTTACGTGAGTGCCCCCAATCGAACAAGAGGACGAACACGAGCATGTCTTCCCGACGAATTTGATCGAAATGCCGTTGACATACCGATTCATGCGGTTCAAGCCCATCAATTCAACAAACTTGAGAAGTTGATGTCCTCAGAACACCGTTACAGCAACACGAAAGCTGCCTAGTTTTAGCCTTAGCGCACATCGTAACGTAAATTGCCACTGGCTCGCCGCTTGCGAGCATGAACTCTCACGAAACAACAACAATTTCACACCGTGTGCAAGTTCCGTTTGGCTTTGTCACAATACATAATATTAACTGAGAACTATCCAACAAATGAGCGGAGTTTAAAAGCTAAGTTTACGGTGTGCGCTCTAAGTTTTGTATCTTTTTGACTGTCGATAAGACTCGCTGCGAAAACAATGTAAAAGTTGCAGGCCAGGAGGGAGAGGTGAACACGTCAGATTTGCCTGACCCTATGATCATGGCCATTATGACGTCACTGCGAACGAAGCGCGCAAATGCACAAAATTTTCGAAAATGGCGTCGTCTCCTCTCGCTGATACAACTTTTTGAGGAGGATTTCTCCAATCATTCCAGCTTCAAATGGTACTGTATTTGGGTCTCAAGGAGTAACTATCATTTTTCTTTCTTGAGAGGTAAGTAGATTTTAATTATGACCGAAAAATCTCGCATAAAGTGCATTTAAAGAGTTACAGTCATCGCTCTGCGCCGGAAATATGTGGGGCAAAATTTTGACTGTTCGCCCTGTAAAATTGCGTTTTTTACGTGATCAGTAGCCTAAAGAAACGTGTAACTTGGTCACAGAATAGTTTATATGTATAGGAAAACATTGTAATTGAAGATGATTTTGAAGAATGAGCAGTAAAAATGATCAGTCCATTTGAGAATGAAATATCTACGATCTCGAGCTCGGAGTGTTCTTTCAGAAAACTAAAACCTTTCCACATTTTCTGCAATGGGCCTAGCAAACAGAAATATTATCCACAATGACGGAAATGAGAATTTTCACAAACAAGAACCTAAGTTTAATTATTTAAATAAGACTTAAAGCCTACCTACTGCACAACGGTGGTTAAAATGCAGACAGAGGATAAAAATGAAGACTGCAGACTTTTTTAGAATATTGTATTCCCATTTCCTTTATAGAGAGTTTAGTTCTCCTGTTAGCCTGAAGTATACGGCTCAGATTAGCCAGTGTATGGTTAGCTTGATCTCTCTATAAATGAAAATGGGAATATGATATTCTTAAAAAGCCTGCAGTCTACATTTTACCCATGGTTTGCAGTCTAGTCTTGTAAGACTTTTCTTTAAATATAATGGCATACAAGGCCCTCTCTCCTCTGCATAGGCCTATCTTGTGTTGCTTTGACCTTAGGCTGGTAGTTCATAGTATATTCAATTTCCCATTGGGAGCCTTTACGGAGGAGAGAGTACAAGGCCCCATTTATATGGTCTTGGGTACTGGAGACAACACTATGAGATCCTTCTGAGGCTACTTTATCAAGTGTTTATATGAAATGAAGTTGTCCCTCCAGGATTACTTAAGCCTTTTTTCATATTCTAATGCTCAGTTATCCTTCTTCCTTTGGCTTCCTTTCAGTCATTTGATCACTGTGGGGTTTTGTGAGTTAATTTTGATTTCTTCATACCATGAGTTGCCCCAGGTAGGCCAGTATTTTGATGAAAAAAGGTTATGAGGCCTACCAGTGTTACCCTGGTTATGTTGCTAATGGTGACTTATGTTTCGCTTTCTCAACAAAATGGTGTGAAAGTTAGCTCATCTAGGGTCACTGGGGGGAGGGCTTTCTTTGTTACCTATGACCAAATAAGGGGCCTCACTGTCGGCTGTAATCATGTATGCTTATATAACAAAACTTGAGTTCCAAACTCTGGTCACCTTGAGTTCCTGTTGCTGATCTTATGATGTTTACAAAATTGGCACAGCTGGATCAACAATTTAGGAATTTGAAGTTTGATTTATTTTAATTCTCAAACAATATTGTAACTTTTGTTTATGTCAGGATCCAAAAATGCTTTATGCAGAGTGTTTGTTGTAGTTTGTTTGACATGCTTCAGAAATTTTATTTTTCCTTTGTGCAGATGAGGGCGCTGAAAAAAATTCTTTATGTGAAAATCTGAAGACCTCAATTCAATACATTGATACTGGAAATGAGCTATATAATGTTTTATAAATTATGATATTAGTTCCATGTACATTACCGCATTGTATCTGCTTGGACGGGACTTAAAAGGTGGATGGATTTGAATCATTTAATTGTGAGAATTAGTTTTTTTAATGGTAAATACATATTGAGTTCCTGGTGCTAGATCTCATTAGGAAATTTATCTTTTAGTTTACATTTTGTGTTGAAAAGAGTTAGGGGCGAAATAAAAACCAAAGAGGGAAGGGAGGTCACATCAACATTTACTTCAATTTTCAACTGGTGAATATTAAGGGGAGTTTTATTTGATCGTAGGTTACCATCTTCCACTACCTTTGCAAGACCATCCAAGCAGGCCCGTTTTCTGACCATGTAAAGCTGTCTATTTATTGTCAATGTACTATCAATTAAACATTTAAAACCCAATCTTGCATGTTTTTTTTGTTATTTGCTGAAAATGTGCGCTTATCATTCTCTTGAAGCCAATAATAAACTCATCAATGCAAAAAGCAACAGGGAACCTGGGATGGATGGCACTGGGGAGAAATCAGACTTTGGGTTCATGTTTACAAGTACAACCTCTGTGACACTTTTCTCTAGAATATTTCTTTGTAGGTCAGTTTAAACTTAATGTAAAATAATAGTTAAAGCTATCTTTATTTACATAAGATTTATGATGAAAATTAAAAGCATAAAGTAGAAAGAAAATAACTGATTATCATTTCAAACTTAGAGACAGTAAAGCTATTACAGTTTCTCAAGACAGATACTATTAGAAAACAAGGGGTTTGGTTATGATAAGAGATCACCTGATATTGATCTTTCCAGCTTTGTCTTAACCTTCCTTACTGAACTCTTTGTTTTGGCAATGAGTCATTTTGGCGTTACAAGTTGCTCCTGGATAAGTTAACTCTTATTGCCAATGGCTTAGCATAGGAAGCGTCCCTGTTCATATTTTCTTTCCTCTTTAATTCACTTGCTGCTTGGAACCAGATTCTGTATTTTTTAGTTCTTTCCATATAACATCCTATGAGTTTTCTATTACAGCCTATACAAGTTTAATTGAACTCACTGTGACATTAAAGAAAAATTAGAACCCAAAGCACTAGTTTAGGATACCTTTCTTGTCAGAGGTGCGAGGCAAGAAATAGCTTTGCACTGCATGCGGACGCCCGAGGAAACAGACCCTGCTCCGATCTCATATTTGACGAACATTTTGACATGAAATAAAGCACCTTTGTGCCAAGAGGTCTCATCCATGTTATTCTGAATATCATCTGTTTCATCTAGGTCTCCCGTACAGTGATTTTATATCATTTTACCACCTAAAATATCCACACGTCTGCTCGGCTTGCGTCAGTTGGTTGGTCTCGCTGAAGAAAATGTTATTGTTGACAGTTTTGCGGATAATTTAGCGCAGAAAAATAATTCCTTGGTACATTATTTACTTTAATTTCCAACCCAGCATATGACTTGATAGTTCAAATGTCTTTGTAAGGGAGCATTTTCCATCAAATACTTTCTCATATTTCGAGGGTTTCGAGTTTTGATCAGCAGGTCCTCCACGCTATCGTGTACAAAATAATGGGTTTAAACCCACTGATCATTTTTATGCATATGTTAAATGATTCGTTTTTATCACCATTCAAACGTTTTAAACCATATCAAGATCATAATTTCGTGTTCGTGTTGTTCATCGTTGGGTTCTCCAGATATCGCCCAGGAAACGGGCGTGAAGCTTCACTTTTCAATCGCGTTTTCAATTGAGCGATCTCCAAATTTTGCGTGTTTTTGAGCCTTCCGACATCTAATTTTTGAAAACCAAGGTATTTTTGGACACAACATTAATAGGTTATCTTATTCCTGTGGTCTGTTGATCGCTTTCTTTCAAATTATTTGAGCAATCATCGGATGAGAAACTTTCCTGGTGTCATTTTTTAGCGGCCATTGAAACTTCACGGGCTGGCTCACGAGTGACGTCATAATGGCCAAGATCATCGGGCGCGCAATCGCATCGCCACGCAAGCAAAGTTGACCTCTCCCTCCTGTTGCAGGCATTTTGTAGTTTTGTTAGGGTGTACCGCTGACCGGCAAAATACTGTATCGCGCCCCAAAAAACGTATATCCGCGGTGTCTCACTGAAGTGACCAAAATCGATACATCGGTCGGGATAGGGTTTTTTTTATATGACTTGTGTGACTACTTTGCTAGCCCTTTACTCGTGGAAAACACCAATCAAATTTAATCATGGCTTTTAAGAAAGAAAGCTGTTGTTAATAGTGTTATTATTGTGTCGTTCATATCGTTAATGCCCATACATATCCCGAAGAAAGTTCTAGATTAAGACCATTACGTCATCGGAGATTTGTCAACGGCTACCACTGATGGTGCAATAATACAGTTTGTGTTGATCAAGTGATGTGATGTCTACAGTAAGAAAAGAATCATCAATGACTACTTTGGAATGTGCACTGCGTTCCGACGGTAGTGCTAAGCGAACCGTTTCATTTTTAAAGCGCGGTTATAAGATCTAACAGATCTTCTTGTTTATTTTTTTTTTGTCGGACACCAGACGCAGATCTCCACTCGGCCAACTTCGAATTACGCCATCTGTAATGTTTACTCGCCAAACCTTGTTTCTTCAGGGTCAACAAAAATCTCAGATTACAAAATCACGCCGAACCTACACGTTGCAAAAAAATCTCTTCAAAACCCTGACATCGAAGCGATATATCACTTTAGCGTTAATAGCTAACACACATCGGCAGAAGGTAAATCTATTCCTTAACAATCCAGCTTTATCGTGCTAAAATTTCAGCGAAATCGAACAAAACCAGAATTAATTAGAATTTTTTTGTGACCTCACTTCCCAGACTTGACCTAACAAAGGGAGCAACTGTCGCTCATAGCAACCGAAAAACACCAACATAACAAAGCCGACGTTTCAAAAAACTCCAGAATTATCGCCTGAGAGCTTAAACTTGAATGGGAACATCTTTCTCGAACTTTTTTCAACTCATTTAGACGAAAGAATGGCCTCGGCGGGCTACAAAAATGACCAAGAGAAAAAACAGAACAAGACAGCAGAACAAACCGATAATATTTCACCGCGTGGCTTTCGGCACGAAAACGAAAATACAGCTTACTTCTGGATAAATTCAGCCTTAGAAGCCACCAACTGGTCCCATATTACTTTCTGTATCCTTACAAATGTCCTGACTTCCATCTCCGAAAGATTTTGCCCCAATTTTGAGCAAATAAACATTTCGCCGACAGCGACCACCATTACGGTGGCTTGCATACTAAATTAGCTAACTTGACAAAATTCTCCCGTGGGGGGAGGATGTGACGAAAAGAGCTGAAAAATAGCCTGTAATTGGCTAATGATGAGATCTTCCCACTGTCCAAATTTGGTGAGAATCGAAAGTAACGCCAATTTTCTGTCACGTTTTCAATCTGTAGCCACTGGAGTGACCAAAATCGATACATCGGTCGGGATAGAGTTTCATTATTAAATTACATGACTTGTGTGACTACTTTGCTAGCCCTTTACTCATGGAAAACACCAATCAAATTTAATCATGTCTTTAAAGAAAGAAAGCTGTTGTTAATAGTGTTGTTATTGTGTGGTTCATATCGTTCGTGACCATACATATCCCGAAGAAAGTTCTAGATTAGGACCATTACGTCATTGGAGATTTGTCAACGGCTACCACTGATGGTGCAATAATACAGTTTGTGTTGATCAAGTGATGTGATATCTGCAGTAAGAAAAGAATCATCAATGACTGCTTTGAAATGTGCACTACATTCCGACGGTAGTGCTAAGCAAACAGTTAAATTTTAAAAGCGCGGTTATAAGATCTAAAAGATCTTCTTGTTGTTAATTAGTAGGCATCTACTAGCGTTCTATCACGAATGCCGTTCTCTGATTGGTTACGCTACTCACTATCTATTTAAACAATAGAGTGTTTCTGTCGAGGAACTATCGGTTGATAGTTGCCCCGCGGAAATTTGATGCTCTTAAAACGTAATATTTTGGCGCAGTGCAAAGCAAGCAACTATCTACAAATGACTCAGCCATTTTTGACTTAGATGCAGTGATGTTCATATGCACAGGAAGATGGTCACAGATTCATGGTATTCGACCAATAATAGGTTGACAGTAGGCGATGTACAGCGGACGTTAACCTTGTGTAAACTAAAGCAAACTTCTGCTTTATCAACTGCTTTATGTACGACGAATGGTGAGAGATCGACTAGAAACACGTCAAATCGGCTTTGGACCTGCCTTTTACAACAAATAAGGTTAGAACATTTCGAAATTATCAGCTCTGTGTCTATTTCAACTTATTATAGGTCAAGTTATGTGACGCATGCTAAAATATACGTCTAGCCCGTAAATTGAAATTTGACGACGGATGGTCAAATATTTGCATTTTTGACGTACTTTGAAAAGCTCTCGCGTCGCTCACAATCAATTGCCCAAAGAAATTTTTACAGGAATCTGTAGGCCTTCCTTCTGCGATTCAACCACCAGAAGCTTAATCCATTAAAAGGTTTCGCACATAGTGAAAATTAATTATATTCACGAAGTACTTTTAAGTGAATAAAATACATGTCTTCGAAATTTAATTATTTTGCACCCAAAAAGACAACGCCACATTCCCTAAAATCAACCCAGTTCACATTTAAACATTGCACAAAAATATTTGAGTGTTTTAAAGACGGAAGAATCATGTGGTTTTGCATGCGAGGCTATACAATGGTGCGTCAAAAGACGATTTTAACGGAATTTGGTAATTTGCATATTTCTTTGAAATAAAAGGATATTTTGCCAAAAAAACTATCCAGTAGTTTTTGTCATGCCTTAGCCTATCTACCATGAAAATATGAGCGAAACTGAATTTTCAACCCTTGCCACGAAATTAAGAATTTGTCTGATTTTTACAGGCAGGCACTCTTAATACATTTCAATTGTTTACTTACTGTAAGCCCGCTTCCTTACAGAAACATTTACACGGACGAGTACTATCCATCCGGGTATTTTCCTCGGACGGGCACTATGGGCTGATAGTGTCTCTCCACGGATGAACATCGCGTCACGTGATCAATTTAAACCAATAAGAATCGGAGAAAATTTAGTGGTGAACTATAATCTGTGATAGATAGTGAGTGGCGTAGCAGTGTTATTAACAAAATGACGGCCGCTTCTTGGCGTTTTCGAAGTGTCTGTGAAGAGAATTTAGATTAAGTTTTGAACGACTAGTAGATTTATACTAAAACAATTACATTATTCGCTCTCGATTTCTATGCGTGGTATTGAATCGGGCTGCGCCCTCGTCAACTATCAAGCGATAGAAATCGAGAGCGAATAATCTAATTGCTTAATAGAAATACGATTTTTAACCAATCAGCGCGTGTATTTTCTTAGGGCTGTTTTCTAATAAACAATTAGATTATGAGCTCGAGGTTTCTATCACGCATAGAAACCCTTGATGGATTTCCTGCTACTAACAAAATTTCGCTGGGCCTTCTTGGTCCGTGGCATCTTTTAAACTCAAAATGGCGGCTTTTTGAACCAACTGGAAATGATGTTACGTTTACAGATTTTTCAATTTGCAACTTAAAGTTTCCTGACAACCCTAGCTGTCTTTTTCTCGATCATGTTAGTTTTCTAACTGCAAAAAGTGAAACAGCACAGCAGTTAGTCCAAGAAGAAAGGAAACCCAGGTCAGAGCAGTGTCAAACGTGATTCTACAAACTTTAAACCCACAGCGCCTGTCCTTAGCGTAAGAAATAAACAGAGCGATGTTACGGCGATCTCTGAACGGATGGCCTTCATTCCAGTCATCAGATGTGGTGCAGTTGATTCTCTCGTAGATTCCTTTGAAAAAGAAGGGAAAAGGCAATATAGTATTGAAGAAGCCAAATATATAACGATGACCCAGGTACCGGTTCATCCACAGTCGTTCTTGTAAAGTAATTTGAGATGGCCAGAGATAAGTATAAAGACACGGGTATTAGAATTTTAAGCATGTTCGAAGGGGGTTATATCAGCCTACTGTTTGCAATAGACCGCTTGCATAAATGCTGCCCAAGTTTGAATAACAATACTTTATCCTTAGCCTCGTACTTATGTTTCCAGACAAAGGATTTTTCACATGAATGCGAGGCTTAGGATGTAGTAAAGAATTGGTTCATGTTTAGCGTGCGTATATTGGGAATTTTGGAAAGCAAGAGAGAAGCGCGAAGAGTTGCTCGAGGCGAGTTGCTCGTTGCGAGACTCGAGGCGATAGCCGAGAGTAACTCTAGCTTCTTGAGTGCTCTCCAAACTTTCCAAGTGTATCCATAACTCGATATACGCACAGCTAAAAGTATGAGTCAATTCTTTTCTAACATGGCGACAACAACATGGGGGTTCTCGCGATACACGGTGAAGGAAAACAAAGGTCATTAGAGTCAGTTGAGTAACAGTTGAACGAAAACGCTTAACCTGGTTTCTAAAATTGTCAACGAAAAATTCGCTTCTTCGAATTAATTAAAATGAAAACGTAGACAAACAAAGTCAAAATACTCAAGCTTAAGTAAACATCTTAGCCAGGTAAAGGTCAAAGGCTCGAAGTAGGGTTTGGATTGTGCAGAATAATCTTCAAATTGCCGAAACTTAAACAAAAGAAACTTGCACTAAACTCGACGGAAATTTCGTAGCTAAACTAAAACTGCACACTTCGTGTTATATACGTACGGCCGTGCGTATATAGAGATTTCGTTCATGATGGCTCAATAGGAATTAGACAGGTTATAAAAAAGTATTAGTATATTTAGGATCCTAATGACCTTTGTTTTCCTTCACTATACATTGTGAGAACTTTGTAGGCAATCACGAATGAAGCATGTTTTAGCGCCCAAGTTGTTGTCGCCATGTTATAAAAGAATTGGTTCATGCTTTTAGCTGTGCCCATATCGAGTTATGGATGCACGTGGAAAGTTCGTAGAGCACTCAAGAAGCTAGAGTTGCTCTCGGCTATCGCCTCGACCAACTCTTACGCTTCTTTCGTGCTCTCCAAACCGCCTTTCGGCGTGCGTCCATAACTCGATATACGCACGCTAAACATGAACCAATTCTTTAATAGTAATAAATAAATTTTCAGATGAATGACTTCAATCTTCCAAAACTAACGGAGAAATACTTTGGATGAAAACATAAACACCACTTACTGGTCATAAATAATTAAAAATTATTGGTCGAGGTTGAAAAAAATATCGTTATTTGTCAGGGGCGAGCAGATCAATTATTTGCCAAAGCCGAAGGCTGAGGCAGATAACTGATCTGCAAATACATTGACAAATCACGATATTTTGCGATAATGATAAATCGAGTCCAATAATTGTTTTATCATTCGATCACCATGTTTGTTTTGATATTTACACCACTCTTTTCAGCTCAGGGAAGCGACCTGCCATTTTTCGCACAAGAGTGCGGTTACAATTACCCATGAGCAGAATATTATTTGCAGCAAAACGCATTTAGACGTAATTGTGCATGAGCAGACCATTTTTTGTAGGCGGTCATTGCAGGTCACGCGGTGGCCTCTCGGACAATGAAAAGGAAGACAAAATGAAACGAATGATAATATAAATTATTACTTTCTCATTGTTAATTGTTGTCTACATAAAAGCTCTTACCAGCACAGCTACTTGTGATCCTGGCCGCACAGAAACAGGGGAATACAAACAGATACAGAAGACCAACCAAGACTGAAGCGAGGAAGACCAGAGACATCGATGGAGTTTGATGCTTGACACTCAAGGTAACTTCTTCTGACAAAAGTATGACGGTAACAACGACGCCTGCTCCATATTTAAACCAGTGTAGCACAAACCAAACGCTGTAAGCTGATACTGTATTGAAAACAACTGTACACAGATGTTCATGAATTCTTATCACGTCATCAAGGGTTCCATTCTGAACATCCCGGATTAGCCTGAAGGCGTCTTGTGCAATAGTACCTGGAATAAATTTTTACAGTAATACAGACATTATTTATCGTTTGGCATCATGCCGATGTTCAAGCTACGTAGGTATGGCCAGGTTTGAGTTGTAAATGCATTTTCTTTGATACTTTGAGCGTGCTACTAGCAACCAGTGAACGTACATTCATGCAGGTATATATTCACAGAAACATGCCCGCATTGATCCAAAGACAGTCCCACCAGCCAGAAGTCATCTGACCACTCCCCTGGCTAGGAGATTGGCCCCTCACGTATGCACGTGGCATGGACCACTCCAGCAGGGTGCCATGTCAACACAAAACCCTCAAACAAGGTTCAACAACTGAGTAAAATACCCAGAAACACAGTCAATATCAAGGTTATTTAACACTTAATCTAGTATTGATAGAGATATCTTTTTGGTACATGGTAGTATTTCATTGTAACTAGTTTTATTCATTTTTTTTTCTGTTTGTGTTGCTGACCTAATAAATTATTTATATTTTGTTGTAATACTGAGGCTGTCTCAGTTCAAAACCAATTTTGCAGATTTTGGAAACCTTTACAATCTTGCTACACCACACGACAAAATTAGGTGGGAAAGTTGTAAAATTATTTTTGATAACAATACGTTTTCAATGTAACTGAATTAAGTATACCATACACGGACCCAGATGATCCACAGTCAGTTTTTGCGCTATACGATGAGTGGGATCTGGGTACGATATAACGAGATCTGCCTCCCGCCTTTCTCCATCCTTGTCCCTCTAACCCTGTAGGGCCTTGAGGACGTATGAAAACACCAAATCCAGAAACGGAAACGAAAACGAAAACGGAACCGGAATATAACTGAAAAGATTGAAAAATTCTATGAGCTTTTAATTTTTAGCTCAGTGTTTCATGCATTTCCATTAGGTAGGAGCAGTCCCAAGTTGCATCATTCACATGTAATGGAAATTCTCAAAGAAAAAGTTTGTCCCGGGCGAAAAAAGCAACATTAAGAAAATGAATAAAACATATGGAAATGAAAAGTTTTACAAGAGCAGTTGTCAGTAACACCCTCAAGATATCTCCAATTTGTGGTTTCAGTTCCATTTTCGGTTCTCGTTCCGGTTTCGTTTCCGGATTCTGGATTACATATTCCCTATTTTCCATACGCCTTTCTCCCTATAGATATTGGAGAGCAATGAACAGTAATTATTTGCTCGAAGCTTTATTCAAGAGCGAAGGCTAGAGAAAGAATGAAATGGCCTGACTTCGTGATGCATATCAAATTCATTGCGACGTTTGCCATACACACTATCGCGTGACCCTAACATCCGGTAATTTTAAAATTGCTCCAAAAACACGCTACTTTGAGTGGAATATTGCTTCTCTTTCCCAAAGTAGTATTTCTTTCTCAAATGTACCACCAGAAATAAGTTGTAAAATATGTAACCTACTATCGATAATAAACTGGAGAGATTTGGCGCGATTTAGGCATGGCATTTTTAACACTTTCTTACGTGGGTTTGATGTAAATTCATAAAAGCGTCACCGGCCGGGAAACCACTGTACCGAAGAAAACTGGGCTTGTTCGACAGCGCATGCTTGGAATAAACACAGGAATAAATTTGCTGCATTTTGATATGTAATTCGTAGGGGTTGGCATCAATTACGGCATAGCAAAATAACTTCGAAAATCTCCTATCTTGTTTTCTTTGTTGTATTTGCGTGTTGCATGGCGGTGACCGCCGTAGGTGATCATTCTGGAGGTCAAAATGACGATTCAAACGCGAAATTCAGCCGGCAGAATATTCCTTCGTATACTTACGAGATCAACAAGTAAGTAAACTTATAAATATTTATTATATTTTTTTTTCGAACATTCAATCGTTAAAATTTCCTCTCTCAATGTAACTTCCCGTTGCCTGACCAAGTTCAGTGTCAAACACATCCTGTTCTACTGGCAACTCTATTCTGAACTCAGGCCATCCGGGTACTTCTTTCCTATCAGACCACAGTTTTCGCTTAATCGCCGTCAAACATTTACTTTCTGCTTTCTAACGTTTCTTCGTCTGGAACATAAATGTTTTCGAGGCGGACAAATGGTAACTGATCACTGTCGATTGGAAATCACGCCACTCATCAAATTCATTTCCATGGTCGACATGAATCTTCATGCATTTTTTGTCCTTGTCCACCTCGGTCACTTCAATATCGTAGAGGTTATTGTCCTTCTTTGGCTTTCTTTTTTTTTTTTTATAGCACAAGGCTTTGGTTGCTCAACTTTGACAATAAAACTCTTTGGTGGTTGCGATTCTACTTTTGGGCGAGCCGCCATCTTGAATTTTGGTCACACTGAGCAAGCGCAATAGTGCCACCTTCATGTAAGAGTCACCAATTTTGTGGGCAATGAGTTTGATATGTAAATAAAGTAACTTACCGAGTGTAAAGGAACTGACAGCGAAGACATGACAAGTGGTGACTGATGCCCAATGAGCCAAGTACTGTACTGTAAAAGCCGCTTCACCAGGGACACTGGTGGGTTCTATTTTGAGAGAAAGGACCCACGAGCTTAAAAAAGAAATAATAATGAAAACAAAAGCGAGAAATAACAAGAAGATGTCCGTTCTTTGAATATCTAGCATCATCGTTTCAGATGGAGATACCAAGGCCGAGTCTTTACGCCTAGCTGCGATAAAACAACCAGTGAAAACAATATAAGAGAGGAGACCGGCAAGAGAAACTGATAATGTAAAACATATTATTTCAGCACGAGTATTAGGCGTAGTGACATCTTGACGGGGAATTCTGATATAGAAGATCCAGAAAACGGTGGGAAAAATACAAATTGCGCTGAATAGAACGCGAGGAATGTAGTTCCATGTTTGATGTCCCCACAATCCAAACGAGCAGAAGGTAACTTTAAAAACAGACAGGACGAATGCAGTGAATCTATTGGCCTGCTGTGGTTCTCTGCCAGGCCGGAAGTGTAAGTAAGTTGCTGATGACTCGGGCCGAAGAAGTGGTTCTGTTTCATTCTGAGTTTCACTCAGTTCATCAAGCCTTTCGTCTTCCATTTTGGACAAAATGGTGTCGGTGTTTATATCCTTTCAGCGTTTAAGTCATTCGGTGGAAGTATAAATCGTGATTCTTAATATTCCCGGAACCTGCGTCTGGTTTCGTTTTCAAACGGCGTATAATCACGTGATAGATCACGCATGCATTCTGACGGCTTTCCGGAGAGGAAATTGTAACGTAAAGAAAGTCGTGACGTTACCCCTTTTTAGTGAACATTATCGCAAACTATCTTGTGAAACCGATTACAGGGTAAATTTAAAAATTCCCTGAGAATGTGAAGGTGAATTAATCAACATGACACGAGCGTGGGACAAAGAAAAATTCTGAGTCCCCGACAGGAATCGAACCCATGACCTCCCGAACACCGGGCGGGCGCTCTATCCACTGAGCTACGAGAACTCATGGAGAGCAAGGATATTTAAAGTGCCACTGAAATGAAATTTTTGTATGTGAGATTTTTGCTTAGTAATAAAGTTTCAACCTTACTTGGAAACGCTGCAATTTTTTTTTTTTCGCATACGGTAAGCGAAAACTACTTTTTCAGCCGTTCGAAGTTGGCTGGTTAAGCCCAAAATTGGCGGCCATTTTGGCGCGGCCAAAACAGCCTAGTGACGTCACTGGTTGTATTACTCTCATGCCGCGCTGAAAATTTAGAGTGATTATGGGAGAAGAGATCACTGTTCGAAGCCCCCCAAAAAAACATCTTAAGGACATCTCAGAGCTGTAAAGCAGATAATAACAGTAGCCTTAGACATGAAGAGGTCGAGAGTCGATCCTGGGGCTTTCCAGTCTATTTAATTGGATATTTGCAGGATATTTTATGTAAGCAAGCAAACGAGTGGGAGTTCTTAAATCGCAAAATGATCGGGACTTTTGGTGAAATGGCCAGCACTCAATTAAACAATATCTACACTCATAAAGTAAAAAAGACATGAAAACAAGAGAAAGCGGCTTGTGAAAATATTATCCGGACTGCTGCTGCACGAATAGGAGCAACAACGCTTCGAGTTTTCGAGTCGCTTCGCTTGGAGGAAACCGGACGCTTTGTGAGTTTCACAGCGGACGAGATTGTGCCACAGTGACCTTTAGTCTAGTTGCATCTGCTACATCCTACAAGTTATCACGACAGCAACAATTTAAGAAACCCTCTTCTTTTATATGAGGAAGCGAATTTAAACTATAAAGGTAAACTAAGCTGCCATGACCGTACAGGTATGTTTTCAGGAAACGAGAGAAAGCGTGACAATGTCGGCGGCGAAAGTCATATATGCAAATCAGCCGTTCAAATTCTGTTTAATACGTGACCTTCGAAAGGAGTGTAAGCTAGTGACGTTTTAACGAATTGTTTTGAACTTGGATACTATTAAATGAAGATCATAGACATAAGTATGTGCTAAAGAACTCAAAGTAATCCATCGGCCGTGAAATATTGCAATTGGGAGATACGTGTAAAAGAGAAGCGAAATTCCCGCTTTGTTTACACTGATACGTATGCGGCGATAAAGCAAACCCTGCTGCGGATCACAATTTTTCAAAGATACATTTTGTCTACCACAAGAACTCTCACTTATTAGTATCATAGAAAGATGCCCTCTGTGTGCAAAGAAGTACTCGACTCAAAGCTTGTGGACCGTTAATAACTTCGTGATTGTGCGGATGGCTGAGCGCTTATGGCTTTTAATGCAGTAAAGTTGCCGAGGATATATTCGAACCTTGTTAATAGACCTTAAATAAACGTGAGAATCCAAATTTCAGAACCAGGCTGAAAACAGACGACGAAATATCGTGTTTAGGCTTCAGGACGTGATATAAAAGTTGCCACACTCGTCTTCGAAATCTCCAATCGAGTACTTAAGATGTTCGAAAAGTATACTGAGCTGTTCTAATCTGTAGCATATATTTTGGTGAATCTACACTCTCTGGCGCCCTCCAACGTTTATGATGTGTATTTCCTGTCAAGGCTGGACACAAATTAAAAGGTAGAAAACTAGTAGGTATTGACAATATGAAAAATAGACTTGAATAAATCAAGTGAAAACAAGAGAGAATCTATAGCGCTTCTTGCGTTAATACAACCAGTGACGTCACAAGGTCCTTAAACTCGGTTCCAGAGCCCGGACACAGTTTTGCTCCAAAAAGTCGATTTCAACAGCTAAAAAAATCACTTTCCGTTAGGATTTGACAGAAATAAAGTTCACCATTACTTTAAGCACGTTTGAAACTATAGATTGGGATAATAAAACAGAATACGAAAATTTCGTTTCAGTGGCACTTTAACTGAGTTCATTTATGATAGGTGTCCTGCATACTGCTAGGATCAACGCTGTCGAATTCATCGTGAGTAGTGATAAGTTAATAAAGATGGTGAATTTTAAGCTCGGTAATGAAATGTGAAGGTGAATTAATCAACATGACAAGAGCGTGGGACAAAGAAAAATTCTGAGTCCCCGACAGGAATGGAACCCATGACCTCCCGAACACCGGGCGGGCGCTCTATCCACTGAGCTACGAGAACTCATGGAGAGCAACGTCATTTAACTGAGTTCATTTATGATAGGTGTCCTGCATACTGCTAGGATCAACGCTATCGAATTCATCGTGAGTAGTAATAAGTTAACAAAGAAAAATTCTGAGTCCCCGACAGGAATCGAACCTTCACATTTCATTACCGAGCTTAAAATTCACCATCTTTATTAACTTATCATTCCCTGAAAATGTTTGACGAAACTATTATTAAACACGCAACACTGGAAGTTCCAGAGTGTGAGGCGTTTAGCCTATTTATGACTAGAGCAATTTACAATTGAGAACCAAAACAGTCACTTAGCAATTAGACTATTCGGCCAATCTCAAAGCGCAGTAAAACCAAAACCAAAACCAAAACCAAAGTAATTGCTTGATAACTTTCGACACTCAATGTTGAAAACGCTCAATAGTCAGGTCACGCTAGGTTATAATTGGACCGTGAAATAATAATTATAAAAATAGATAAATAAACTGATAACTTTATAGGGTAAACACAATTACTGGTTACTCAGCAGTTTACATTGTGGCCCTTTTAGATAAGCAAAACAAGTATATTGTGAATAAACAGAAACGTGTTAAAAACTAGTGGGAGGCAGACCAGTTGCCGGCTATTTATAAGACGTGGAGGAGTTGAATTCGAGACCACCGCCGCCTCCACTTGACAATAAAAGAACTCAAGACCTAAAATTGCTAAAAACCTGACAGGAATATTCACGGAGTAGAAATCTGCTACATAGATATTGAGCACTGAGAGAACGTAACATACTGTAATGAAACTGATATAGTGATTGCACGAGCTATGATGCGCGTGCTAAGATGTATAACGGTTGTATTTGAATGTATACTCGCAAGAGTTCTAAGACTAAGAGACGGTTATATGGCGAGTACGGGATGCGCAATGTACTCGTAATACAGCGTATATAAGGGACTCACGTTATGGAGTGGCCTGTGTGTGTTAGTAGACTTGCCATGTACTAGTAAGCTAAACGTTGAGAGTCGAGTAATTAAACCGTTGGCTGTTGGACTCCTTGACTGGAAGTTGTTATCGCCCGCGTGCGTTACAATACATTGTATCCCGGGGCGACTTACCATAAAACGATCGTCGGAAATTTTGAAAGCAATCCATAAAAGGTACCCGTATGATTGTTTTATGGACGTGTCAGTTCTTTCTTACAAACCGCTCCTTTCGCACTTTTTACCAGCTTACTATCCTAGCCAAAAGGTACTGGAATGTCTTTGGTCATCAGTTCATTTCATGTTTAAACCAATTAATCAACTTGAAAGGTTGAAGAGCATGAGAGAAGCTATCGTAAATGCTAGAGTTGCTCTTGGCTGCGTCCCGAGCAACTCTTACACTTCTCTCGTGCTCTCCAGACTTTCCACTAACTCTTACTTATAACAAGGGAAATAAGCAATACTGTAACAGTCTATTAACTACTTTTTAACAAGCTGCTTGCAGATTATTAACTAACTTACTGATGTGCGGATAATTTTAGCTCAGTCATTTATTTTTTTTTTTTATTTACAAACACAATATACATAAAAAAAGACTGCCAATAACTTCTGGCGGATTTTTAGAATTTTCTGGCAAACAAAATAAAACTTTGTGGAAAACAGAATTAAAACAGTCTTCGATTCAGATCAGGGCGTCACTTACGTGTTGTCAAACATAACTAGCGGAGGTAACATAAACTCTGTGAGTGCTTTTCCTGTAAGACGGAGGTTAGAAAAAATGAAATAGCAAAGCTGTTAATCCGAAGAAAAAGGAAAGCCAGGCTAAAGAAGTGTTAAACGTGATCCTGCCAACTTTGAACCCACAACCCGTGTCCTTAGCGTAGGAAATAAACAGAGCGATGTTATGGCGATCTCTGAACGGATGGCCTTCATTCCAGTCATCAGATGTGATGCAGTTGATTCTCTCGTAGATTCCTTAGAAAACGAACAAAAGGAAACTATAAAATAACACAATGTTACAGAGCCTATGTGTACCAGAGATACGGTTGTTAGATTTGTTTTAAAAAAAAACCGAATTCAAGCTTTTAGATAAAATCAATCGAGAGAAAAGTTTTTAAAGACAGTATACTGACACATCTACTCTGTTCGTTTAATATGGGAGGCTTCACTGAAAATTCTCCTCATATTCGAGTAATATTGAACTTTTTGGTGGTCTGTATTAGTGCTGTAGTTGAGCGGTATTCCTAAACCCTTCATACTTCCTTTCTAGTGGATATTTTCGGAAAGGAAGCCAGCGTTTAATTTGTCAAAATCATAGTCCAAGAATGTTAGCCAATCATATATCATGTGTCTCAGAGTCACTTTTCCTTGCGCCAAACAACCACTGGCTATAAGAGAGGATGATCACTTGCTAAGAGGGACGGACGAATGCGTTTCTGTCGGTGGAGTGCTTTGGGGGCTAGGTAAAATAAATAATAAATTACATTATCATTGGATACATTTTTTTTTCTTCCTTTTCATTGCCCGAGAGCGAACCACGTGCCTGGAAATAAATGCCCACAAATAATGGTCTGCTTATAGGTACTACCGTCAAAATGTGTTTTGTTGCAGATGATATATTCTGCTCATACGTAATTGTAATAACTTAACATCCTTACGGCCGGCCTCCTTCGAGAATAGTTCAGGGGCCCGTTTCTCGGTCCCGAAAAGTTTTTGCACTCGAAAAGCCATAGCAAAATCTCAAACCTTATGATTACAGAGCTGTTTTATTCACTTATTCTTAATTTGAACATAGGTTCTCTTCATACAGGAAGTTTCAGGCGTATACACTTCTCCGTTTTTAGATACAGATGAACTAAAAATGGTTTTACGGGCCCGAAAAGTTTCCAGGACTTTCGTGAAACGGACCCCAGGTCCGGTAACTTTGCGCAGCATCCCTAATCCTGTTAAGGGAAATTTAGAAAATTACTAGCGATCTTGTCAACTGACATGAGAATAATTTTCATGACTAACAGAACAAAGCATGAGGTGTAAAAAGCTAAACATTAACACTCAACACACTGTCAGCTCCGTTCCAGAATGTGCAAAATAGCTTCGTAGAAGCTAGACTACGAGTAGTCCCTCTTTTGCCTAGTCCCTCCTTTCGCGCGGCCATTTTTTTCTCGCAGTTTTCTTTCGCGTTACGCACGACGGACTAAGCGAAAGAGGGACTACTCGTAGTCTACGTAGAAGCCAGAAATATAATATGACGTCCATGGAAGGAAGGAAGCGAAATATCGCGGCATATTATTAAATTTTCCTGATTGTAAGTAAGTAAGTAACTTTGTTTAACCGGGGTAGCCCATTCAGCAACGAGGCTAGTATCGATAGGGGCCCTGGGGAATAAAGATATATACAATCTATAAGATCTAAAAAATTAAGTACAATTTAGAAATTTAAAATTAGAGTAGGAATAATAAAAACTTTTAAAAAAAGAGACTTAAAAGGCTAAAATGTACAAAATATGATAACATGTTTATAGATTTCCAAAGGATGAAAATTACAAATAAAAATGCTTAATTATCAAACTTTTAACATTACTCAAGGAGGGGGCACTCTTAATACAAGCACGTAACGCATTAAAACAGATAGTTCCTGCATACTTAAAAGTTCTCTTTCCCATATTGTATTTAGGCTTTGGTGGGTGCAGGTCGTTACTTCTGCGAGTAACATAGAGATTGTAACATATTAACATCTTATTAACATAAAGAAATATACTATCGAGCCTTAGTTTCACTATTTTCGGAGATGGGGGCGGGGGGGTGGGGTGGGCTCGCTGCTTTCGGAGGGTCGCTACTTTCGGGATTTATCAGCGGCCACAATTTTTTGACCGATTACTTTCGGGGGATCGCTACTTACGGGGAGTCGTTATTTTCGGAAGTTTACGGTAACATGGTTAAAAATCCCAACTGGCAGAAGGCAGATAAGTGGATCATTTACCAGCGTAGACGAGGAGTTGAACTCGAAACTATAGAGAACAACGCCAGCTAGTGGCCAGAACGGGACTTAAATCCGCGACCTACGCATTTTAAGTCCGGCGCCCTAGAATACGAGTAGTCCCTCTTTTACTTAGCCCGTCGATTTTCTTCTGCGTAATGCGCGACGGACTAAGCAAAAGAGGGAAACCACTCGGCCTTTCGGTTGAATAGTTCAGGTCCGGTAACTTTGCGTAACATCCTTGTACCAAGGGACTTCTAGAATTAGAAATTACCAGCGATCGTGTCAACTGACATAAGAACAATTTTCATAACTTAACAGAACAAAGCATGAGTTTGTAAAAGCTAAACGTAGCGCTCAAGACATTGTCAAGCCCGTCAGGCGGACAAAGCCCTCGATCAAATATTTCAAATTGATGCAAGAACTGAGTTAAAGAGTCCTCGCAACCGCTCTCTTCTATTTTTTGCAAAAAAGGCTTCGTAGAAGCCACAGAAATCTCTATGGAAATTAAATCAACAACAACAACAATCCTTTATTTACACACGATCTAGTTCAAAGCAGTAGGTTTGCTTGTAGGGTCGTGTTTACCAAACCAAACCAAGACAATATGACATCCACGGAAGGAAGGAAGCGAAATATTGCAGCATACGTAATACCAAACTATTAAGATCCTTCCGGCCGGCATCTTTCAAATATTAGTTCAGGTTCTGTTCTACCAGGAAAATGTCTCCATAAAATGAGCACATTTCTTGATGATTTTAAACCCGAAAGTTTACAGCCGGGAACGGTGATCGAGACTTGAAAATGTCAGGACTTGTTATCCGCTTTGCCTCCGTGATGTGCCTGCTTGTGATGCTTACAGGACCAAGTTCTGCAGCTTTTAGGCAAATAGGTGAAAAAAATATTTGAAACTTTGAATAAATCGGTTAATCTTCTTTTTTTTTTTCTTTAATAAAATAGTTTTCTATTGGTCAAGATAGGAAAACTCTGACCTTCAAAGCTTCTCTCACGAGTATGCTTTTTTGCCTAGTTCTCAGGCCTCGATGTTTCGCCTCGGTCAATCTTTTCGGGTCACGTGGGCCGACTCGGATACCTCACCGAAATCAATTGACTGTGAAGGCCCAGGAGAAAGCCGTACAGGAACTAGGCAACAGAGGTGTAACAGCTCTCGTAAGCTTTTAATTCTTTTGTTTGTTAGCAGCTGTTATTGTTTTGGGGCTAGGTGCATTGTTTCTGTTGTTTGTCCTCTTAAAGAGTGGCAAACCAGTCATGTGAGACCTTACGAGATCTGCTACATCACCCTTTTCAAAGACCTCCCCTTTCTGTATGAAATCAGGTTGTCTAATCCTCAATAATTCCACTGTGGTAATGGCCGATTCACAAGTTTCTGCTCCTTTGGCCACCACATAATTTTCTCTAATTCTTATTAAACGTATTTGCATCTGATTTTGCGTTTTTGTTAATAGACCAGTTTACAGTTGTCTGTTCAGTGACCTGGCCTTTGAATGGCAGCGAGGCTGGAGGTGACCTTGTTTTGATAAAGACCTCACTGTTTTTGTTGTGTAAATCAAGTTGTTCTTGTCTTATGCTAACTAGTTAGTATTTACATGAGAAAAGTAGAGAGATCTGTATCAAAGTAGACTACGAGTAGTCCCTCTATCGCTTAGTCCGTCGTGCGTGACGCGAAAGAAAACCGGGAGAAAAAGAATGGCCGCGCCAAATCGTGGGGGCGAGGATTTGGCGCGGCCATTTTTTTGTCGCGGTTTTCTTTCGCGTCACGCACGACGGACTAAGCGAAAGAGGGACTACTCGTAGTCTAGTATCAAAGCAAGGTCACCTCCAGCCTCGCTTGCGGTCATAGGCCAGGTAACTAAGCGCAGAGCTGTATGCTGCCGCAGTGAGTGAGCCTGAAGCGAACAAACGAGATTACACTATATCGGAGAAATCCACCACTTTTCGTGCAAAACACAAGGAGTTGTGGTTATGCGGGAATGGAAGAATTGAGATGCGCTGTTTTCCATGTGCTCTCCTCGATCGATGAAAGCAGGGATGAAAGCTATCGGGAACAAGAGAAGAATCAGTCCATAATATCCAACAAAACACTCTTGTGGAGTCTCAACTAATACTAACACAAGTCATATGGAAAATTACAGAAATGAAGCAGTTAATAGGTCAAAGGCGCCCGCCGTGATAGAGAACCAAGTCAGTTTTCAAAATTTTATCGTTAGCTTACCTTAAGTATTAAAACACAAGTGAATATATGAAAGATCACATATATGAAGACATGATTGATCATGGGAGTTACACACACAACTTGAGCAGTTGTGAAATTTTGAAAGCCTAAACGGGATTCGAACCAATTTCCCCCGCGATGCCGGTGCAGCGCTCCACCAACCGAGCCACCAAGCCAACTGGGAGCTGGAAAATCTCTCCAACAGATTAATGGATCGCGCACGTGGGTCATGTGGGGAGACGAACATGATACGCAAGGGGCGGTAACGGAATTGAATGAAGTCAATTAAATCAAATTAACAATTAAAACAGCCACGAAGCTACTTAGATATTTAACAAATTATTCCATGAGCGCGCGTTGGATATGAGATGGTAAATAGCCAACGAGGCCTGTAGAAGCCGAGTTGGCTATAACCAATCTCATATCCAACAAGCGCGAATGGAATAATTGTTTTATTAAATTCGGTGCGTTTGTATACTTGGAAATTATAGTTTAATTTTATTGGATTTTGATTTTACAAAGCGACCGGAAGTCGATGTGGCAAAAACAAAAACAAGTTGGAAATCACATGACATGCGCGCCGTTTGTAAAATTAGTTGAATGAAAAATTTGAAAGCGAAGCAAGCGAATTTGCTGAATGAAATTACAATCAAGTAGGATTCAAGGAACGTCTATCAAATGAACCTTGGTCAGAAAGTTTGAAAAGTGTTCAAGTTCGAGTCATGGAGAAGAGCCGAATAATTGTGCACTTACACATTGCCATTGTAATAAAGCTGCGGAAAACTTTGATCGCCATGTGACACAGACGTTGTGCCAAAATTATTCTCGACAAGATCTCTTTCAGGATTCCCTTGTTTTGAAAGCCTTGGCATTTCGAGCTGTATGTGTGGAGCTCATTATTGGCCAGATTCAGAGTCAGGGACAGAAACTATCCTAGCGTCAGATTCATTTTCAGAATCTCCGAGGCCACCCTGTGGTTTTTCGTGGCTGGTAAAGAACCGGGCTTACTTCGATTCAGCTCAAAACACTCAACTTCTTGAGGTGCTTTTCGCAAGGACATCGGAATTGTTGGCGCTAGCTGTCGTTGATTCTCTCGTCCTCGTCGGCCAAAAAAGAGACCGGGATAAAACTAGGTCGTCCTCTGTAGCTGTGCGGGATTTTTGCTCTCGGCCGATTCGAGCTTGCTTAAGTCGAACAGTTTCCTCATCTGCTCATTGGAAATTGGTTTCTTATGGACTACGCCGGCAATGATGCCTGTTTTCCTGACGCCTGTTACAAATGTTCTAATAATTTATTTGCCTGGTCAGAGATAGTGAAAAACGGTTTGTTGTGTGGCGACGAGCGACAGTTTTTTGTACAGTAGAAAACCTGTTTGCCGGACAGGTCGGCGCACGCACGCAAACCTGTCACACTCTCCCTCTTCCACTGATAAATTTATTGACTACAGCAGTTGAATAATAAATCTCTTATTAGGTGTTTTGGTGTGTAGTATCGCTTTTATTACATAGACACGTGTGTTTCACTGGAAAATACACCACTCGCAAAATTCATACGAAACCACATCCGGGACTCGAGTGGCGTATTTTCCATATCCTCACTAGTGAAGATATCGATGATTTCACTGATATCAAGTTTGTCTCTTAAATTGTACTTAATTTCGTTGATGTATCATCGAAACATCTTCGGATCTTCCTCGAAAGTCCTCGGCAATCTTCGGTAATCTTCGGAAATTTTCGAAAATGTTCGACAACGTTCGTGTGATCTTCGGACAAGTTTTGGAGAATCTTCGGAAATCTTCGGAACGTGGTCGGAAATCTTCGGAAAATCGTCAAAAACGCCGTCATCAGTATGTCTATATAATAAAAGGAACATTACACGTTGGTCGAAGATGAGAATTTCATGCTCTCGTGGCAAGAACAATATCTCACTTGTTCGCTGCGCTCACTCGTGAGATATTGTTCTTGCCACTCGAACATAAAATTCATATCTTCTCGCCAACGTGTAATATCCTCTGTATATTTTTACTCGTTTGTATTTTGATTCGCCTTACGGGCTCGTCAAAATACGGCACAACTCGTAAAAATATACAGCGATACTACACACCAAAACGTCTAATGAGATATATATCTGTCCGATTTTCCAAAATCATGCCCGCAGATTTGAACCCCTCCATTCCGTTAGCTTGTGATTTTTTTTTTGAGGGGAGAGGGGTAGGGGCCTTTCCTAATTGCAGCAGCTTGTAGAGCTTACCTAGCATGAAATGTAGAAAACTTCTTGCTGCTATCTATTCTTTATTATTATTATTATTATTATTATTATTTAACGCTATCCACTCCCCTGCTTTTTTTTAATTGGTGAGCCCAGGCTACACTCGTCTGAATTTCAGTTCGCGCGGTGACCCTGACAAGGAGCCGACCGATTAGCGTTCTATAACTGCGCACTGTCTAAAGGAAGTCTACCCGAGGACATCATTAAGTCCAATGAAGCTGCAAGTTTAACGATTAGCTAGCAAGCGTCGTCCATTATAGTACATGAGAGGGCCCTGAGATGTACTAAAACGGGACGTCATTTAGCCCCGTAATATTAAGCCGTTTGCACTGTGGTGATAAAGTTGTGCTTGCTTTAGACAACAACGAGCTTTAGCCACATCAATTTAGGACTTAGACGTGCAATGGACTAGACATTTCTTGCTGCTGTTGGCGTTATTTGGTCTGAACTTTGATGTAGCTAAAGACTTCCAAACAAGACACAGGCTGTATCTGCCAGAGATCTTTCCAGTTGACATCATGAGTTTACCACAATACCTTTGTTCATATACAAGTTCAGTCGGCAATCAACTGAAAACTTGACGAAAATTAGAAGAAGTGATACAACAGACCAGTAAGTCCAAAGAAAAACGACAACCAGGCCAGAGAGGTGTTAAATGTTATTCTACCAACTTTAAACCCACAACGCCTGTCCTTAGCGTAAGAAATAAACAGAGCGATGTTACGGCGATCCCTGAACGGATGGGCTTCATTCCAATCATCAGATGTGATGCAATTGATTCTCTCGTAGATTCCTTCAAACGTGAAGAAAGCAATCAATAATTGAAGCAGTTGTCACTTTGTACTTTGTTTTTGTTTGTTTGTTTGTTTGTTTGTTTGGTTTTTTGCTTACGATTGATAAAAGTAAGTAATAAAACTACTGGGCAATATACTTCGGGACACTAGCCAGTCAAATACTTAAAGAATATTCGACCGGCAATAGAACAATCTGATTGGTTAATCTTAGTTATTGGCCTTTTGAACTACCTTTTTGGTGGTGTAATAGAGTTATCTCCTGGGACGAGGTGAAGCAAATATGATGGTTTGTCTAGATTTTGACCAGATTTATTTAAGCGTCGGTCCATGGAGGCACTGAAAATACTGTTGATGTCAAGTTCACAGAAACTGAGACTGTTTCAAGGAACTGCGCAGGAGAGCCAAACCTGAGAAGAGCCCAAGAGGGTAGTAAGGATAGAAATTCCCCATCACCCACCTTTTACACCTTTCCAATTTATTTTTGTTACCGGTAGTTATCAGCGATGGGAAGAGTAACTTTCTACAGGTATTCTTAGGTAGTCTGATATCAGACATACAATGCCTCATGACAATTTTTATCGTTACTCACTGTTATATATCTTTTTGTTCATGCTAGATATGAGAATTTCGCGATAACTCAAAGCAATACCACGATTATTTCTTTATTCTCACCGCTGTCTGCTTGCTGCTACGAACTGACGCTTTTTTCAGGTCCAGTCTCGAATGAGTCGAGATCACTAAATAAAACAAATGTGATCACGAACGCATCTGCAGAGACTTAGTCTCATTCATTCGGAAGTATTTATAATTTTGTAATACCAAAGATAGTCTAGATGGCTTTAACTGATGTTGAGAAACCACGAATTTTATAACAGAGATCTGGAAAATCTACTGATAGCCGAGAAATGGTGTGAAATCCCTTCATCCATACCATCATGAGAGCACGAACTCTTTACCACTCTGCATTGTTTTATCACACACCATTGGTTTACCCTTGTATATATTAGTTAATATTTGCGTCTGAAGTATTTTCATTCTGCGGTCTTAGAGTATTTTCTTACCTGTGCAACTGCTTGTAATCCTGGCGGCAAACAAACAGGGAAGAAGAAACAGATAGAGATGGCATAGGAAGAACAAGCCGAGATACACTAGGTTTATGGTTGCAGTGCTATATTTGTTCCTCGAAAGCAATTCTTTGGATATGTAGATGACAGATAAAACAACGCCTACTCCGTAAGTAAACCAGTGCACCACGAACCACACGCTGTAAGCTGACACTGTATTCAAAACAACTGTACACAGCTCTTCGTGAATTCTTATGACGTCATCCAGGGTTCTATTCTGCTCGTCCCGGATACGCCTGAAGGCGTCTTGTGCAATAGTACCTGGAATAAATATCTAATTAGACATCGTTTATCGTTTGGCATCACACCAATGTTCAAGCTTCGTAGGTGTGACCAGTTTTGAGTTGTAAATTATTTTATAAGCTACTCAGAAACTAAACGCATTTTCGTTGATACATTGAATTTGCTACTACCCGCCAGTGAAAGTGCGGATGACCCTAAAAGCATCTTGTACAAGGGTACTTGAAGAATGTATAATATCAAAAGCAAATAAAAAGACAAGTTGTAGCAGTTCACTAGACCAACCTCAAAAGAACAAGCAAACGTTGAAAAGACCAGAAAATCAGTAACACCGAACGAAGTAACTAATAACAGATATTTTGCTACCGTTGCCTTAAATTACAATAGCTGGTGAGTTATTTTCAATCATTAGTCCTTTTTTGAGTTGATATCTTAATTTGACGTTCACGAATTAAAAATAAGCAGAGTGACCCTCCTATAACCACGTGTCAATCAGACGGAGATAAAAATAGCTATTACATCATTCCGATGATTACATGCATGGGTAGGTTCTCTTATTATCATTTCTGGAGAACACACCAGAAGGTACGTTTTAACTTACGACAAGAAACAAAAGCGTCATGCGATATTCCACACAGAAGGAAGCGTTGCTCACTCCCTCGCGGAACAAGGAATGTTATTCGCTCTGTAAAACTTGTTTCCCACCTTTGGTGCGGGTAGGAGCCCATGTGTTCGTGTAACTCCACCTCTGGTGCCAGTAACGTCTCTGCCCAGGTTCTCGTTTGTTCACTAAGTCGTTATCATTTTATCTAACGGACCGTTTTGATCGCTTATCTGGTTGCTTACCATTTGTCAGAATAAACCGGTTGGGATGACCTTTGGAATAATGGTAGGGTTTTTTTTCCAAAATCAGTAAACCAGACAAACCAACCGAAAGACACGACGCTTACCATTTACAATTCGATTTCCTGGGAGGGTACTCCCAGAAAACTTTGGTGGGGGCGGTGTGCGCGGTCCGCTTGCCGAAACCCTCACCCTATTTATGATCAAAATCTGCAATCTTCCCTACCCTATTTATGACCCGACCAAAAATTCGGTAACCTATTTATGACCGTTGCGACAGGCACAGTTGCTCTAAACATAATTTATGAAGGCCTTTTGTTGATGGTCTTATTGATAATGATGAAAAAGTAGCTTCTGCTAAAAAACATACTGAATTAAAGACCAGAGTGCAAAACTATACCCTATTTATGACCAAAACAACTGAAAAACCATACCCTTTGGGGCCGCACATGCATATATATAGCCCATATAAGGAAATACCTCCCCCGGTTCGATTTCCCGTTTTTGTTTTTGGCTGATAAAGGCCGCCGCACACTAGCCGACAAAAAATCTTCACTTGTCGGCTAGTGTGCGGTGAATTTAGACAAGTCTGCGACAAGATCAGGGTTTGTCGGGCGATATCTGACAGCGCTAGATCTCAAAACGTCTTGTCGGGCCTTGTCGGCTAGTGTGTGGTGGACCAAGACAATTTGTCGGGGCTCGCGCGCTCCTCAACCAATTAGGAAATGTTACGAGAGTCACGTCAGCGGAATAGGCGCCATCTTGAGTTTGGATGGCTCGGCCCCAAGCCTCAACGCGGTTAGGGGTGACAAAAATTCGACTAGTGTGCGGCAAGCTGATGGCCCGACAAATTTTAACGCGATTTGACCCCAACAAAAATCTGCAGTTCTACGGCAAAAATTCGGCTAATGTGCGGCAGCCTTGAGAGACTGCAAACTCGAAAATGTAGCAAATGGAAACGAAATTTCCGAAAACTTCCACCGTTCCGTTCTGAACGGAAAAAGAGGATTATCTCTGTAGGTAGCCTAACGATTTCCCAACGGATTTCCCGGAAAATTACCGTTCCATTTGACTTTAAACCGAAATTTCCAGATTTTTGGCTTAATGGTAAGCACCCTTACACTCTACAATTAAAAACCGCTCTGTACGAACACAACTCACCAAGTGTAAAGGAACTGACGGCAAACACGTGACAAGTAGTTATTGCGGTCCACTGCGCCAAAAGTTGCATACCCACTCCTGTGGCAAGAATATCGAAGTACGAATTTCGTGGCTGACTCCATATGATGGCGTAAAACATAGCCACCGATGTTAAATAAAGCACTGTTATAATAACAAATGCAAAATACAAGCACCAGACATTCGGTGTCTCGAGGTCTTCCTGCAGTGATTCGGAGGGTGCTACTAAAGCCGAATCCTTGCGTCGGGCTACAATGAAACAACCTATGAAAAGGACATACGAAACCACAGCTGCGAGGGAAACTATAGTGTACACAGTATTGGCAATATGACGGTCGTCTTTGTGGTGAGAAGGCTTTTTAGAATCCGTGGAGTTTTGTAAGAAGCTGCAATCAAAACCGTGACATCCTAGCACAACATAGAAATCGTAAACGACTTGATAAACGCAAATAGCGGTGACTAGCACGCGAGGAATGAAGTTCCAAGCCTGATGACTCCATAATCCAAGCAAACAGAAGGAAACTTTGAAGATATTTAACACAAATCCTTCGCATTTATCGACATCATGTTGCTCTCGGCCAAGCCGGAAGTACACATAAGTTGGCGGTGGCGGAGGAATGAGAGGTTGTTCTTCATCATTTGCTAGCGCATTATTACCTTCCATGACCTCATCTTGTCTAGCCATCCCCGCATTTTCATGTTAGGACCAAAGATTTAACGTATTCTTTTAACCTCTTAACGTCCATTTAACGGAAACATTCACGTAAATAATTGGAAATCGACTTCCTTTGTATTTATTTCTGACTCAAGTTATTTTCATTTCTATTTTCTATAATTTCGTACGCGTGCGCAGTGGAAGAACAGGAAAATTATTCAGTCACGCAGTCAAATATCAAATAAGATCTATTTACTATAACCAGATCTTCCACGTTACGTCTGCCTAAATCAGTAATAACATCTTATACTAAGCGAGCGCGAGTGCTGCAGTGGAGAATATTGGCCCGAGGTCGTGGCGGACCTACCGATTGCAGTCGAGGAGCCAATATTCCCCAGTAAGGGTCGAGAAATTAACGTTAGTGAGCAGTTTATCACGTGGAACTCGGCCCATACTTGCTTCAAATTTGCCGGCTTTCAAACCAATAACTACACGGCTTATGCCCGTTTCCGTGAGGCAAAATCCCGACCAAGAAAGAACCAAAAGAAACGATTGGATTTACCTCAATTAAGACTACTTTGCCATATAGCAAAGTACTTCTTCACATGAAAAACCTTCTTAGCAACATTTCTAGCTTGCGTGGCAGTCGTAAATTTGGGAAGGGGAGAGGATAGAGGGGGGGGGGAGGGGGGGTTGGCTCGATTTTCGCCGCTCTGTCGCGTCCAGTCTTGGACTCGAGACTAAGGTGGAGGGGTTGGGGGTGGGGGCAAAACACGAAAAACTCTCCCACCTCTTGAATACAATCCCCGTCCTCCCCCCTTGTCTCCCCCATTTTATACTCCGTTTCCATTTGATCGCAGGGAGTGCTGAACTCTTTTCAGTAATCTTGGCGATCCGCGCAGCGATCATATAGAAACCAGCTTTTAGGGCATGCACATAGCTAGACTGGATCGGTGTAATCTTTAGAAACCAGGCAAGGGCCCTCTCTCCTTCGCAGAGGCTCAAAGGGGTTTTTCGGGTGGGGAGATTCCGCTGAACGCTATGAGCGGAGGCGTGTTTTTGCGCATGCACTCATCTCGCACAGCCGCCTTCTATTAAACGTTTCGCACCTCTGAGGAGGAGAAACTGTACAGCAATACTCTTAAGATGTCCGCTCAGAATTGTCTTTTTTTTTTCTTTTCACAATTGTTTCATTATTTAGAAACGGTTCTGAAAAAACAAGGAAAAACTGTCGGTGACGGTGAGATTGAACTTCCATTTTAGACGCTGTCCACAGCCTCCTTGATGTCTATAACTGAAGGCAACTGCTCTTTTTACAATATCTGTCTGATTTCTCGTGCGCTGGCTCATTTTTATCATCAATAAGAGTACAGACGGATGATAAAATTTTAATTTATGCAAGCTTTGAAGTTCAACTTACAGCTGTCAAACTGTCAACTTTTTAACCAATGAGATTTTGTGGCCTTTTTTAAGTAGCCAATCAAAAAGCGAGAAAAGCTATTGACAGTTCGCGTAATTTTGCATAAAATTCACTTATCTTTGTTTTACGGCAGGGTTACGGCGTGTTTTCCCCTCATTTATTCCCGGCATTTGACCATTTTGGGGTCTTCTTATTGCAAAAAAATATATTGATGTCAGTTTTTTTATGCATCTGTCCTCTTATTGATGATAAATTTCGTCATAACATTGTCAAAGTTTACTGCGGAACCACTCGCCTGCGGCTCGTGGATCCACAGCCATTATGACAATGTTATGACGCAATTTATCATCAATAAGAGGACAGACGCATAAAAAACTGACGTCAATTTGTTAATTTTCTGTAGTAGAAAAAATAAGATGTGAAGCAGCAAAGCTGGAAGTCCAAAGAAAAAGGAAAGTGTTAACGCGCACTTTCAGTTCTGTACATATCGGAATGTATTTGAAAAAGGAGTAAGTCTGCCGGTAGGAACCATGTGGCCCATCAGGCCGGAGTTTATCGCGGTTTCTGTGGCATGAATCGAAGCGACTAGGACTATTTCTGTAGCTTCCCCTGACTGGGATGCTAGTCTATCGCAGGGTTACCCCCAGCATTAAATTCACTGGTACCCATTTACACACCTGGGTGGAGAGAGGCACTGTGAGAGTAAAGTGTCTTGCCCAAGAACAAAACGCAATGTTCCCAACCAGGGTTCGATCCCAAACCGTTCGATGCGGAGACGAGCGCAGTAACCATGAGGCCACCGCGTCTCCGGACAAAGAAGTAAGATGGAACATAACTCAGGAGAATTCCAGTTTAAATTTAAACAGAGTCTGTCTAACGATGCTCATTAGTGGCCAATCAATGCCAATCTTAGAGATAAGCAGTCCAACAACTCGATATTCTTGTGTTAGATGGTTTGTCTCCAGCGTATCCTCGTCTTATAAAGAAAGGTACCAGGTATTGACCGTTTCAATCATGTCGTTTTCATAATCTAATTGTAACATACAAATTATTTATTATGTTTATCACATATAGATCGAAACAGCGATACACTCAACCTAGAAAGCTGCACGAGCAACCGGAAACAACCAATCGGATTCGACAATGTAGTTACTGACACGATTTTGTTAATACTATATACATTACCTCCATTCTCAATGACGGAAGGCATTACAAAGCTAACGATCTTCATTACTTCAAAGATCTATTACTCGTAAGAGAACTTTTGCATTTTTTTTCCAACAACCAACTTGGGATAGACAGAAAAACCTTCAATTTTAATAAATCGTCTCAAAGTTAATAGAGGGGAATGGTTAGGAAACCTGGCAAACTTCTTTGTTGTATGTTTTTGTTGTCCATTTTGGAGGTTGCCCATGCTCAAAACCGGGCAAAGTACAACAGATGGTTATGTGTGCTCATGCAACTAACCAGTCTTAAGAAAATACACGCACTGATTGGTTAAAAATCGTGTTTCTATTTAAGAAATAGAAAAAATGTACCGTGTTTCTATCGAGTTTTAGTATAAATCTACTAGCGTTCTATCACCAATGTCGTTCGCTGATTGGCTACGCTACTCACTATCTATTCTGTGATAGATAGTGAGTGGCGTAGCAGAGTGCTCTTGTTAACAAAATGACGGCTGTTTCTTGGCGTTTTCGAAATGTCTGTGAAGAGGATTTAGATTAAGTTTTGAACGACTGGTAGATTTATACTAAAACAATTAGATTATTCGCTCTCGAGTTCAATGCGTGAAAGTTGACGAAGGCGCAGCGATAGAAATTCGAGCTCATAATCTAATTGCTTAATAGAAATACGATTTTTAACCAATCAGCGCGTGTATTTTCTTAAGGTTGTTTTCTAAGTAACAATTAGATTATGAGCTCGAGGTTTCTATCACGCATAGAAACCCTTGATGGATTTCCTGCTACTAACAAAATCTCGCTGGGCCTTTTTGGTCCTTAGCATCTTTTAAATTCAAAATGGCGGCTTTTTTAACCAACTGGAAATGATGTTTCGTTTACAGATTTTTCAATTTGCAACCTAAGGTTTCCTGACAACCCTAGCCGTCTTTTTCTCGATCGTGTTAGTTTTTTAATTGCAAAAAGTGAAACAGCAAAGCAGTTAGTCCAAGAAAAAAGGAAACCCAGGTCAGAGCAGTATCAAACGTGATTCTACAAACTTTAAACCCACAGCGCCTGTCCTTAGCGTAGGAAATAAACAGAGCGATGTTGCGACGATCTCTGAACGGATGGCCTTCATTCCAGTCATCAGATGTGGTGCAGTTGATTCTCTCGTAGATTCCTTTGAAAAAGAAGGGAAAAGGCAATACAGTATTGAAGAAGCCAAATATAGAGCGATGACACATGTGCCGGCTCATCCACAGTCGTTCTTGTAAAGTAATTTGAGACGGCCAGAGATAAGAATAAAGACACGGGTATTAGAATTTTAAGGATCTTCAAAGCGGTTTATGTCAGCCTACTGTTTGCAATAGACCGCTTGTATAAATGCTGCCCAAATTTGAATAGCAATACTTTATCCTTAGCCTCGTAGGTATGTTTCCAGACAAAGGATTTTTCACATGAATGTGAGGCTTAGGATGTAGTAAAGAATTGGTTCATGCTTAGCGTACGTATATTGGAAATTTGGAAAGCACGAGAGAAGCGAAAGAGTTGCTCGAGGCAATAGCCGAGAGTAACTCTAGCTTCTTGAGTGCTCTCCAAACTTTCCAAGTGTATCCGTAACTCGATATACGCACAGCTAAAAGCATCAACCAATTCTTTTTTAACATGGCGACAACAACATGGGGGTTCTCGCGATGCACGGTGAAGGAAAACAAAGGTCATTAGAGTCAGTTGAGTAACAGTTGAACGAAAACGCTTAACCTGGTTTCTAAAATTGTCAACGAAAAATTCGCTTCTTCGAATTAATTAAAATGAAAACGTAGACAAACAAAGTCAAAATGCTCAAGCTTAAATAAACATCTTAGCCAGGTAAAGGTCAAAGGCTCGAAGTAGGGTTTGGATTGTGCAGAATAATCTTCACATTGCCGAAACTTAAACAAAAGGAATTTGCTCTAAATTCGACGGAAATTTTGTACCTAAACTAAAACTGCACACTTCATGTTACATACGCACGGCCGTGCGTATATAGAGATTTCGTTCATGATGGCTCAATAGGAATTAGACAGGTTACAAAAAAAGTATTAGTAGATTTAGGATCCTAATGACCTTTGTTTTCCTTCACCATACATTGTGAGAACTTTGTAGTCAATCACAAACGAAACATGTTTTAGCGCCCAAGTTGTTGTCGCCATGTTATAAAAGAATTGGTTCATGCTTTTAGCTGTGCCCATATCGAGTTATGGATGCACGTGGAAAGTTCGTAGAGCACAGATAACTGATCTGCAAATACATTGACAAATCACGATATTTTGCGATAATGATAAATCGAGTCCAATAATTGTTTATCATTCGATCACCATGTTTGTTTTGATATTTACATCACTATCGTCAGCTCAGGGAAGCGACCTGCCATTTTTCGCACAAGAGTGCGGTTACAATTACCCATGAGCAGAATATTATTTGCAGCAAAACACATTTAGACGAAATTGCGCATGAGCAGACCATTTTTTGTAGGCAGTCATTGCAGGTCACGCGGTGGCCTCTCGGACAATGAAAAGGAAGACAAAATGTAACGAATGATAATATAAATTATTACTTTCTCATCGTTAATTGTTGTCTACATAAAAGCTCTTACCAGCACAGCTACTTGTGATCCTGGCCGCACAGAAACAGGGTAATACAAACAGGTATAGAAGACCAACAAAGGCTAAAGCGAGGAAGACCAGATACATCGATGGAGTTTGATGCTTGACACTCAAGGTAACTTCTTCTGACAAAAGTATGACGGTAACAACGACGGCTGCTCCATAAGTAAACCAGTGTAGCACAAACCAAACGCTGTAAGCTGATACTGTATTGAAAACAACTGTACACAGATGTTCATGAATTCTTATCACGTCATCAAGGGTTCCATTCTGAACATCCCGGATTAGCCTGAAGGCGTCTTGTGCAATAGTACCTGGAATAGATTTTTACAGTAATACAGACATGATTTATCGTTTGGCATCATGCCGATGTTCAAGCTACGTAGGTATGGCCAGGTTTGAGTTGTAAATGCATTTTCTTTGATACTTTGAGCCTGCTACTACCAACCAGTGAACGTACATTCATGCACGTATATATTCGCAAAAACATGCCCGCATTGAATCAAAGACAGTCCAACCAGCCAGAAGTCATCTGACCACTCCCCTGGCTAGGAGATTGGCCCCTCACGCATGCACGTGGCATGGACCACTCCAGCAGGGTGCCATGTCAACACAAAACCCTCAAACAAGGTTCAACAACTGAGTAAAATACCCAGAAACACAGTCAATGTCAAGGTTATTTAACACTGAAAACTCAGTCTAGCTAGGTGGGGGTGTCAGTACAAGACACCCTCCCCTACCCCTACTTTTGACAGCTGGCTGCCAGCAAACCATTAGCAAATAGGCCAGTGACTGAGCCATGTGCCCTGAGCCATGCCGTGACAGAGGGTTGTGCCTAAATCCTACTGCTCAGAAGGACAACCGAGGAGTACTAGGAGCGAGTTTCCGAGTCGAGCAGTTTTCGGAAATTGTCGGCTATTCCAATATGGCGGACTATACCAATCACATAAATATGTGAATTGCCAGTGGTAAAACTATGTTGATCAACAGGACAAGTACGTTTTTATTCACCTGACAAGTTAAGAATAATGTGTAGAGAGTAAAGCAGTGAGTTGTTCGGCAAAAGCTGTATATTTCTTTAGATCTCTTCCCGTCTAGTTCGTAAACCGTAAATTTGTAAGCCGGCTAACACATTACACTGTAGACGTCTTTGACTTATAATAGGCACAAGCGTTTTGAAATACGTCGTTCCTTCAGGACGAATATCTTTATTGATTCGGCGGATCCCCGAATTCAAACTTCCTTTGCCTTGTCCCTCTGGCCGGTAGGATCTTGGAAATACTGCCGTCCAGAGGGACAGCTTGTGTATAAGGTAATTGGACTTAAGTCCATGCACAGTTTTATTTGTAGAATAGTTTGATACATTGCTCCTTAGCCTAACACGACACTAGATTATCACTCTACAGTAATATTTCAGTTTTCTGTGATCTTGTCCCTCTGGCCGGTAGGATCTTGAAAATACTACCGGCCAGAGGGACAGCTTGTGAACAAGGTAATTGCACTTAAGTTCATGCACAGTTTTATTTGTACAATAGTTTGATACATTGCTCTTAAGTTTTATACTAGACTAGAATCACTCTACAGTTGAATCTTTTCAGTTTTCTGTGATCTTGTCCCTCTGGCTGGTAGGATCTTGAAAATACTACCGGCCAGAGGGACAGCTTGTGTATAAGGTAGTTGGACTCAAGTCGATGCACAGTCTTATTTGTAGAATAGTTTGATACATTGCTCTTTAGTCTTACACTACACTAGATTATCACTCTACAGTAATATTTTCAGTTTTCTGTAATCTTGTCCCTTTAGCCAGTAGGATCTTGAAAATACTACTGGCCAGGGGGACAGCTGCTTGTGTAAAAGGTAATTGGACTCGAGTCCATGCACAGTTTTATTTGTACAATAGCTTGATACATTGCTCTTTAGTCTTACACTACACTAGAATCACTCTACAGTAATATTTTCAGTTTTCTGTGATCTTGTCCCTCTGGCCGGTAGGAACTTGAAAATACTACTGGCCAGACGGACAGCTTGTGTATAAGGTAATTGGACTCAAGTTGATGCACAGTTTTATTTGTAGAATAGTTTGATACATTACTCTTTAGTCTTACACTACACTAGATTATCACTCTACAGTAATATTTTCAGTTTTCTGTGATCTTGTCCCTCTGGCCGGTAGGATCTTGAAACTACTACCGGCAAGAAGGACAGGTTGTGTATAAGGTAATTGGACTCAAGTCCATGCACAGTTTTGTTTGTACAATAGCTTGATACATTGCTCTTTAGTCTTACACTACACTAGAATCACTCTACAGTAATATCGGTTTTCTGTGATCTTGTCCCTCTGGCCAGTAGGATCTTGAAAATACTACCGGCCAGAGGGACAGCTTGTGTATAAGGTAATTGGACTCAAGTCGATACACAGTTTTATTTGTAGAATAGTTTGATACATTGCTCTTTAGTCTTACACTACACTAGATTATCACTCTACAGTAATATTTTCAGTTTTCTGTAATCTTGTCTCTCTAGCCGGTAGGATCTTGAAAATACTACCGGCCAGAAGGACAGGTTGTGTATAAGGTAATTGGACTCAAGTCCATGCACAGTTTTGTTTGTACAATAGCTTGATACATTGCTCTTTAGTCTTACACTACATTAGATTATCACTCTACAGTAATATCTTCAATTTTCTGTAATCTTGTCCCTCTGGCCGGTAGGATCTTGAAAATACTACCGGCCAGAAGGACAGCTTGTGTATAAGGTAATTGGACTCAAGTCGATGCACAGTTTTATTTGTACAATAGTTTGATAATTGCTCTTATTGCTTAAGTCATAAAGCAGGCTAGAATATTGAGGATTCTCATTTATATGAAGGTTATCAGGCACTTGAATTCAGTGCCTTAAGAAAATTTACTTTGCATTCACTCCAAGTGAAACAGAGTGCCAGGCAGTTCTAGGACACATTTCTGACATGTCCAGTGGGCTCAAGTTGTATACATCAATATTTAATATATTATTTTGTGACTTGAATACTCTGTGTAAGGATAAAGGAATCTCTTCAGGAGGATTGTTAAACTTAAAGAGTTGGATACTGTTCCTTAGCATTGTAAGACTATTTGTTTATGGAATAAACACAAATTAAAGTAATGAAAATGTCCTTCTATTATCTTTTTTTTGTGAATGGTGTTTACCTTTAAACAAAATAGGTTTAAGGAATCCTTTATTTAACCAAAACATATTGCTTAAAGGACACTGACCTGACATACTCAGAAAGCTACTCTCATTGCAAAATTTCTAGTCTATTTCCGTCATGTTTATTAATCCTGTATCCCGCAAAGGATAAGTCACGTCTAAAATGAGGCTTTCTAAACGACAACTGTAAATAAGTGTAACCCCAGTTACCCTAAAAATTAATTAGATTGAATAGTTTGCTGAGTTTGCATATTTGGGCACCCATGAGTAAAATTGGGTGGGGGGGGGGGGGGGCCGAGGGGCAGGAGCCCCAGAAGATTAGGGGGCAGGAGGCAGGAGAACAAAGGGTGGGAAGTGGGAGTTCTACGAAGACGGGAATCATTTATTAAGCATTAAAATACTTTCAAAAACAAGAACCCAAATGTTTTTTGACTTACACTTAGCTTATCTTGAGACTTCTGGACTGAAGGAAAAATTAAATCCGTCTTTGGACTGAAAAACTGAGGCCAACTTCTGGTAAAATTGGAAACCCTTTTACAGTGGTTACAACATAGGTCATAAATGTTGTCATTTAAACGGTCAAAAGACGTGAAGAGCTAGAGGAGCAAGGTTGAAAACAAAGGAAAAAAGGAAAAGAAACGCCAAAGGATCGTGCAGCTAAAGGACAAGTATGTGTTTTGAGTGTCCTTATCTACAGGGGACAGGGCGAAAAGGAATAAGGCGGGAGTCAAGAGATGAAAGTACGGGAAGCGGGAGAACTGGGAGTTTCTGACCCCCTTTCGGGCTCCCCCCGCCAAAAAAATTGTTCCACAACAACTTAATTGAACCTGATTAAAATTTTTAGTCAGCCCACAAAACAATTATACTGTAAATGGAACAAATAGAGCTACAGTTGCATTAGAACGCTTATAGGGGTCCTTATGATGTAGGTAACAGAGTTAATAATCTCCCACCCCCAGTAACTAATCGCAGACAATGTAAATGGCATGTGATGAAATTGGTGCGAAATAGGCAGAAAATTCAAGTGACAAAGACTCTGGCGGCCATGTTGGATGACAAGAACAATAAACTAGGCTAATTCTTTTGTTAATGGTCATCCAACATGGCAGCGATGGTGTCAGTTAGATATATGCCAGTTAGTTAGATTTATGGTAATATAAATGTGCCAAGCTCTTTGTCTGCACTTAGTCCACACAAGCTCGGGCTCTTTTGACTGAACATTTTCTTACACATTTTAATTCAATCCCTATACATGGGATACACCTAAGCAAAAAAATGATTATGATTGTGGTGTCTTTGTCTGTATGGTAAGTTGTGCAAATACCATATTCTATCAATTACCATGTCTCTTTAAATAATCAGCTTGGCTTGAGTTAATTCAAATCAAAGTGTTCATCTTTACCTGAACTGATCACTTGTGCTAGTGATACATTTTAAATTCATTGGTATTATCTATGTTTAGTTTCCACAGCATCTCAGCAGGGGAGAAACTCCTAATTTCAACCAGGTATTTTGAATCGAAAGCAAGTATCAACACTTCTCATTGCATGACAAAGTAATGGAAAATCAATTTAAACCAAACTACATGGATACCAACTACACATCTCCTATTTATAACACTTTCTTGCAGAAATTCACTATGTTTGTCTTATTTTCCAGGATGACATTCTCTCTTTCCATGAAGTGATGAAAATGCAGATCTTACAGCAAATGCTACCAAACTGAAGGAATGTACATTCAAAAGAACTCAAAAGTTTTCATAATAGTAAAATATTAATTTTGCTTGAAAAGGATTCGTCTCCATATTTCCTTAACCAGTTGTACATATATATAACAGTTTCCCTCACTAAATAAACACTCTAAATCCATCATTCAACTTAAGATTCCACACTGATACTGTCATGTTCATTGACTTTTTACAGACACCATGAACTTAAGTCCAATTACCTTATACACAAGCTGTCCCTCTGGCCAGTAGTATTTTCAAGATCCTACCGGCCAGAGGGACAAGATCACAGAGAACTGAAAATATTACTGCAGAGTGATTGTAGTGTAGTGTAAGACTAAGCAATCAATCAAACTATTCTACAAATAAAACTGAGCATGGGCTTAAGTCCAGTTACCTTATGCACAACCTGTCCTTCTGGCCGGTAGTATTTTCAAGATCCTACCGGCTAGAGAGACAAGATTACAGAAAACTGAAACTATTACTGTAGAGTGATTCTAGTGTAGAGTAAGACTAAAGAGTAATGTATCAAACTATTCTACAAATAAAACTGTGTATGGACTTGAGTCCAATTACCTTATACACAAGCTGTCCCTCTAGTCGGTAGTATTTTCAAGATCCTACAGGCTAGAGGGACAAGATCACAGAAAACTGAAATGTTTCTATAGAGTGATAATCTAGTGTGGTGTAAGACTAAAGAACAATGTATCAAACTATGGTACAAATAAAACTGTGCATGGACTTAATTCCAATTACCTTACATGTATACACAAGCTGTCCCTCTAGCCGGTAGTATTTTCAAGATCCTACCAGCCAGAGGGACAAGATCACAGAGAACTGAAATATTACCGTAGAGTGATAATCTAGTGTAGTGTAAAGCTAAAGAGCAATGTATCAAACTATTCTACAAGTAAAATTATGTGCATGGACTCAAGTCCAATTACCTTACATGTATACCTACCTGCAGTTTTGAAAAGGGGGTCTGTTAATTGTGCTGTGAAGTTATTTTTGTTGGTAAACTTTTCAAACCAGTTTGACTTGATTAATAGTCTTTTGGATTTTCTTGTTTTCATTTTCAATTTGAGTCTGGTTTTTCTAGATGAAGGTAGGGGCTGTAGATCATAAACATGCCACACTGTCAAAATCAAACTGGTTTGTTATAAAGTTGAAGCCAAAGGTAAATTTTGTAAGCAAAACGGGGTTGCTATAATGTACTGATCTTACCTCTCCAAGCTGACGGGCGGGTCAACCCTAAATGGGCTCAGACAGTGACTTAATCTGAGTGCAAAAGGACATGTTGTTTTACAGAAAATGCATGACCTGGAAACATAGAGCCATTACAATTGCACTTTTCCTTGAAGTTTTGAAAAACGCATACCTAATTGTACTCCGCGAGCTGTGCTGAAATCGATGGCGCAGGCATCGATTTCAGCTTAGCGTAGCACATTATTTTCCAGGGGGGGCTCCGTTACCGGAAAGTCTGGAGACATCTACAGGAGTGTGGCTAATTGTGGATACCTCTTTGGGGTCCCTGGCCCTTAATCCAGGGGGGTGGGGTCGGTTTGAACTTGTGTCCATAGTCTCAAGTCAGTCTGACGGCTGGGTATGTACTTAGCTGTCCGACGTGACACAATCCTTAAAGTGCACGGAATTTCCCAAAGCTGAGTGGGTTTATTGCCTTGGCAGAAGGTTCCACTATTGTCGTGAGGGGGGGGGGGCTGCTATGTGCGGAGTGGTACCTGACCCCCGGGGGGAGGGGAAGATTTCAAGGCACTTTAGTTTGCTGTCATTAAGTTATGCTTGCAAAGAGCTTTTATCTGATATGATGACGGTTAAGCCTGAATTCATCCACAGGTGGCCCAGGGATTCTAGTGTCATTTCCTTTTTACACGAGATGAAATGTGGAGTGCAGAACTTGGTAAGCACTGCTTACATGACTCTATTAGGCACCAGCTGTTATTGGGCTGTTCGGACCTGGTTTTCAAAACATCAGGTATATACACAAGCTGTCCCTCTGGCCAGTAGTATTTTCAAGATCCTACAGACCAGGGGGACAAGATCACAGAGAACTGAAAATATTTAACTGTAGAGCGATTCTAGTTTAGTATAAAACTAAAGAGCAATGTATCAAACTATTCTACAAATAAAACTGTGCATCGACTTGAGTCCAATTACCTTATACACAAGCTGTCCCTCTGGTCGGTAGTATTTCCAAGATCCTACCGGTCAGAGGGACAAGGCAAAGGAAGTTTGAATTCGGGGATCCGCCGAATCAATAAAGATATTCGTCCTGAAGGAACGATGTATTTAAAAACGCTTGTGCTTATTATAAGTCAAAGACGTCTACAGTGTAATGTGTTAGCCGGCTTACAAATTTACAGTTTACGAACTAGACGGGAAGAGATCTAAAGAAATATACAGCATTTGCCAAACAACTCACTGCTTTACTTTCTACACATTATTCTTAACTTGTCAGGTGAATAAAAACGTACTTGTCTTGTTGATCAACATAGTTTTACCACTGGCAATTCGCATATTTATGTGATTGGTATAGTCCGCCATATTGGAATAGCCGACAATTTCCGAAAACTGCTCGACTCGGAAACTCGCTCCTGGTACTCCTTGGTTGTCCTTCTGAGCAGTAGGATTTAGGCACAACCGTGACAGAGTCCCCTCTGGATTTAAAGTTGCTGGCTTAGCCTGGATTCGGGCTGCAATCCAGGTGAAAACCTAGTGGGCATGTTTTTGCGAAATCACTCAGATATATGACTGGATTTAAGAAAACCGTGTCATTACTTTGCACCAGAGGACCTTGATTTCAAGACTCCTAAAGACCTTAAAATCACATCAAGGGATAAGAAAAACAAACAAAAATAAGAGGAAAACAAACGCCTATGCGGGAGAGACGTTCTTTAACACTGTTTTCATAAATCCAGACATATATTATATATATCGCAGAATTTATAGGCTTTCTAGCTAGTTCATTTGCACAATCACATGCCAGTAACTAACACACAGCCACATTCTTAGAAATTTTGTCAGGTTTCCCACGCTACCTTCTTATTTGATACTGGTATATGTAATAGAATTTATCATCAATGACAACCCTGTGTCGTTGCCTTCTTAATCTAGTATCGATAGAGATATCTTTTTGGTATACGGTAGTATTTCATTGTGACTAGTTTTATTCATTTTTTTTTTTTTCTGTTTGTGTTGCTGACCTAGTTAATTATTTATATTTTGTTGTAATACTGAGGCTGTCTTAGTTCAAACCCAATTTTGCAGATTTTGGAAACCTTTACAATCTTACTACACCACACAACAAAATTAGGTGGGAAAGTTGTAAAACTATTTTTGATAACAATACGTTTTCAATGTAACTGAATTTTAAAGTATACCATACACGGACCCAGATGATCCACAGTCAGTTTTTGCGCTATACGATGAGTGGGATCTGGGTACGATATAACGAGATCTGCCTCCTGCCTTTCTCCATTCTTGTCCCTCTAGCCCTGTAGGGCCTTGAGGACGTATGGAAACACCAAATCCAGAAACGGAAACGAAAACAAAAACGGAACCGGAATATAACTGAAAAGATTGAAAAATTCTATGTGCTTTTAATTTGTAGCTCAGTGTTTCATGCATTTCCATTAGAAAGAAAGCCAGCAGCAAACGGTGGCAGACTACTGATGTCAGTTATTCGATCCCAAGTTGCATCATTCACATGTAATGGAAATTCTCAAAGAAAAAGTTCGCCCCGGACGAAAAAAGCAACCGTGACATCAGGAAAATGAATAAAACATATGGAAATGAAAAGTCTTACAAGAGCAGTTGTCAGTAACACCCTCAAAATATCTCCAATTTGTGGTTCCAGTTCCATTTTCGGTTCCAGTTCCGGTTTCGTTTCCGAATTCCGGATTCCAGATTTTCTTTTTTCTATACGCCTTTCTCCCTATAGATATCGGAGAGCAATGACCAGTAATTATTTGCTCGAAGCTTTATTCAAGAGCGAAGGCTAGGGAAAGAATGAAATGGCCTGACTTCGTGATGCATATCAAATTCATTGCGACGTTTGCCATACACAGTATCGCGTGACCCCGACGTCTGGTAATTTTAAAATTGTTCCAAAAACACGCTACTTTGAGTGGAATATTGCTTCTCTTTCCCAAAGTAGTATTTCTTTCTCAAATGTACCACCAGAAATAAGTTGAAAAATATGTAACCTACTATCGATAATAAACTGAAGGATTTTGTCGCGATTTAAACATGGCATTTTTAACACTTTCTTACGTGGGTTTGACGGTAAATTTATAAAAGCGTCACCGGCCGGGAAACCACTGCACCGAGGAAAACTGGGCTTGTTCGATAGCGCATGCTTGGAATAATAAATGTACCCCCAAATTTAAACACAAGAATAAATTTGCTGCATTTTGATATGTAGTTCGTGGAGGTTGGCATCAATTACGGCATAGCAAAATAACTTCGAAAATCTCCTATCTTGTTTTCTTTGTTGTATTTGCGTGTTGCATGGCGGTGACCGCCGTAGGTGATCATTCTGGAGGTCAAAATGACGATTCAAACGCGAAATTCAGCCGGCAGAATATTCCTTCGTATACTTACGAGATCAACAAGTAAGTAAACTTATAAATATTTATTATATTTTTTTTTCGAACATTCAATCGTTAAAATTTCCTCTCTCAATGTAACTTCCCGTTGCCTGACCAAGTTCAGTGTCAAACACATCCTGTTCTACTGGCAACTCTATTCTGAACTCCTACCGTCCGGGTACTTCTTTCCTGTCAGACCACAGTTTTCGCTTAATCGCGCTATATGAATTGCCGTCAAACATTTACTTTCTGCTTTCTAACGTTTCTTCGTCTGGAACATAAGTTTTTTCGAGGCGGACAAATGGTAACTGATCACTGTCGATTTGAAATCACGCCACTCATCAAATTCATTTCCATGGCCGACATGAATCTTCATGCATTTTTTGTCCTTGTCCACCACGGTCACTTCAACATCGTAGAGGTTGTTGTCCTTTTTTGGCTTTTTTTTTTTTTTATAGCACAAGGCTTTGGTTGCTCAACTTTGTCAATAAAACTCTTCGGTGGTTGCGATTCTACTTTTGGACGAGCCGCCATCTTGAATTTTGGTCACAACGAGCAAGTGTAATAGTACCACCTTCATGCCTTTATGTAAGAGTCACCAATTTTGTGGGTAATGATTTTGATATGTAAATAAAGTAACTTACCGAGTGTAAAGGAACTGACAGCGAAGACGAGACAAGTGGTGACTGATGTCCAATGAGCCAAGTACTGTACTGTAAAAGCCGCTTCATCAGGGACATCGGTGGGTTGTATTTTGAGAGAAAGGACCCACGTGCTTAAAAAAGAAATAATAATGAAAACAAAAGCGAGAAATAACAAGAAGATGTCCGTTCTTTGAATATCCAGCATCATCGTTTCAGATGGAGATACCAAGGCCGAGTCTTTACGCCCCGCTGCGATAAAACAATCAGTGAAAACAATATAAGAGAGAAGACCGGCAAGAGGAACTAATAATGTAAAACATATTATTTCAGCACTAGTATCAGGCGTAGTAACATCTTGACGAGAAATTCTGTTGAAATTGAAGATCCAAAAAACGGTGGGAAAAATACAAATTGCGCTGAATAGAACTCGAGGAACGTAGTTCCATGTTTGATGTCCCCACAATCCAAGCGAGCAGAAGGTAACTTTAAAAACAGACAGGACGAATGCAGTGAATCTATTAGCCTGCTGTGGTTCTCTGCCAGGCCGGAAGTGTAAGTAAGTTGCTGATGACTCGGGCCGAAGAAGTGGTTCTGTTTCATTCTGAGTTTCACTGAGTTCATCAAGCCTTTGGTCTTCCATTTTGTATAAAATGGTGTCGATGTTCATATCCTTTCAGCGTTTAAGTCATTCGGTGGAAGTATAAATCGTGATTCTTAATATTCCCGGAACCTGCGTCTGGTTTCGTTTTCAAACAGCATATAATCACGTGATAGATCACGCATGCATTCTGACGGCTTTCCGGAAAGGAAATTGTAACGTAAAGAGAGTCGTGACGTTACCCCTTTTTAGTGAAAATTATCGCAAACTATCTTGTGTAACCGGTTACAGGGTAAATTTAAAAATTCCCTGTTTGACGAAACTATTATTAAACACGCAACACTGGAAGTTCCAGAGTGTGAGGCGTTTAGCCTATTTATGACTAGAGCAATTTTCAATTGAGAACCAAAACAGTCACTTAGCAATTTAGACTACTCGGCCAATCTCAAAGCGCAGTAAAACCAAAACCAAAACCAAAGTAATTGCTTGATAACTTTCGATACTCAATGTTGAAAACCGCTTAATAGTCAGGTCACGCTAGGTGATAATTGGACCGTGAAATAATAATAATAATAATAAAATAGATAAATAAACTGATAACTTTATAGGGTAAACACAATTACTGGTTTCTCAGTACTTTACATCGTGGCCCTTTTAGATAAACAAAACAAATATATTGTAAGTAAACAGAAACGCGTGTTAAAAACTAGTGGGAGGCAGACCAGTTGCCGGCTATTTACAAGACGTGGAGGAGTTGAATTCGAGACCACCGCCGCTTTCACTTGACAATAAAAGAACCCAAGACCTAAAATTGCTAAAAACCTCACAGGAATATTCAGGGAGTAGAAATCTGCTATATAGATATTGAGCACTGAGAGAACGTAACATACACTGTATCCCGGGGTGACTTACCGTTAAACAATCGTTGGAAATTTTGAAAGCAATCCATAAAAGGTACCTGTATGATTGTTTTATGGACGTGTCAGTTCTTTCTTACAAACCGTTCCTTTCGCACTTTTTACCAGCTTACTATCAGAGCCAAAAGGTACTGGAATGTCTCTGGTCATCAGTTCATTTCATGTTTAAACCAACTAATCAACTTGAAAGATTGAAGGGCATGAGAGAAGCTATCGTAAATGTTAAAGTTGCTCTTGGCTGCGTCCCAAGCAACTCTTACGCTTCTCTCGTGCTCTCCAAACACTAACTCTTACTTGTAATAGGGAAAATAAGCAATTCTGTAACAGTCTATTAACTACATTTTTAACGAGCTGCTGGCAGATTATTAACTAACTTACTGATGTGCGGATAATTTTAGCTCCGTCATTTTTTTTTTTTTGTAGTTTTTTATTTACAAACACAATATACATACAAAAAAACTGCGAATAACTTCCGGTGGATTTTTAGAATTTTCTGGCAAACAAAATAACTTTATGCAAAAAAAAATTAAAACAGTCTTCGAATCAGATCGTTTTGTTAAAGCCAGGGCGTCACTTACGTGTTGTCAAACATAACTAGCGGAGGTAACATAAACTGTGTGAGTGCTTTTCCTGTAAGACGGAGGTTAGAAAAAATGAAATAGCAAAGCCGTTAATCCGAAGAAAAAGGAAAGCCAGGCTAAAGAAGTGTTAAACGTGATCCTGCCAACTTTGAACCCACAACCCGTGTCCTTAGCGTAGGAAACGAACAGAGCGATGTTACGGCGATCCCTGAACGTGTGGCCTTCCTTCCAGTCATTAGATGTCGTGCAGTTGATTCTCTCGTAGATTCCTTAGAAAACGAACAAAAGGAAAACTATAAAATAACACAATGTTACAGGAGCCTATGTGCCAGAGATACCGTTGTTAGATTTGTTTAAAAAAAAACCCGAATTCAAGCTTTTAGATAAAATTAATCTAGAGAAAAGTTTTCAAAGACAGTATACTGACACATCTACTCTGTTCGGTAATATGGGAAGCTTCACTGAAAATTCTCCTCATATTCGAGTAATGTTAAACTTTTAAGTGGTCTGTATTGGTGCTGTAGTTGAGCGGTACATATTCCTAAACCCTTCATACTCCCTTGCCAGTGGATATTTTCGGAAAGGAATCCACCGTTGAATTTGTCAAAATCATAGTCCAAGAATGTTAGCCAATCAAATATCATGTGTCTCAGAGCCACTTTTCCTCGCGCCAAACAACTACTGGCTATGAGCAAGAGAGGATGATTACTTGCTAAGAGGGACGGACGGTTTCTGTCAGTAGAGTGCTCTGGGAGCTAGGTAAAATAAATAATAAACTACATTATCATTGGATGCATTTTCTTCCTTTTCATTATCCGAGAGCCAACCACATGCCTGCAAATAAATGCCCACAAATAATGGGCTGCTTATAGGTAGTACCGTCTAAATGTGTTTTGCTGCAGATAATATTCTGCTCACGCGTAATTGTAACCATGATCTCTGGTGAAAAATGGCAGATTGCTCCGCTGAGCTGCCAGAGAGTGATTTAAATAAGAAAACAAAACTGGTGATCGATTTATAAAACCATTATTGAACTCGGTTATCGCAAAATATCGTGATTTGTCAGAGTCTCGCAGACCAATTATTTGCCTCAGCTTCCGGCTTCGGCAAATAATTGATCTGCTCTCCACTGACGAATCACGATATTTTGCTCACTGCTCGTCCAATAATTGTTAAATATTTAGAGAGAAAGCCTCATCAGTTTTAGCTGGTTTTCATGCAGGTCCTCTGATCTATCCTGGTCGATTTGGAATTTGGAGTGTTTGTTTTGTATAGGGCGGAGGGAAACCTGAGAACCTGGAGAAAAACCCTCGAGGCAAGGCGAGTACCAACAACAAACTCAGCCCACACTCCACACCGGGTCGGAATCGAACCCAGGCCACATTGGTGAGAGGCGAGCACTCTCACCACTGCGCCAACTTTGTCGGACCTGTTGTAAGGGCATAAATTAATCGTCCAAGTACGTGATCAATTCATCAATGTTTTGTGCTCTTAGTCTATACTTTGTTCCCTATAAACTTCTCTTACCGTTGCATTTACTTGTAATCCTGGCAGCGTAGAAACATGGGAGTATGAAGAGATAGAGAACACCGACGAAGATTAAATAAAGGGAGATCTTGAAAGTAGCTGGGGTAGGATTACTGTCCCGGTCCGTCATGATTTCCTTAGATATTAATATGATGTCTACGACCATGCCTGCTCCAAAACTAAACCAGTGCAGCACAAACCACACGCTGTAAGCTGATACTGTATCAGAAACAACTGTACACAGATCTTCGTGAATTCTTATGACGTCATCGAGGTTTCCGCCATCGAGGTCCCGGATGAGCCTGACGGAATCTTCCGCAAAAGTACCTGAAGTGAAAAACGATGAGCGCTCTTTTGACAAGGTTTATAACTGTAATTGGCACGTTATTTTATATAATCCTTCAATGAGCCAGGGGTTGTTTTACCCTACCAGGAAGCTCCCTCACTTGGTTTTTTGCGGAAGATTCTCAAAAATTAAATATAACGTGTTAATCCTACCTACTGGGACGAGGTGAAAATTGATGCATACTTACGTCCTTCTGCGTTTAATTGCACCTGGTCATGAACACAAATTTTGAAGAAGGTGCAGTAGCCTATTCCTGTTGCGTAATCTAATCCATTCAGTGGCAAAGACACATTTGTTTTAATCAGCAAGTACAGAATATCAGAGCCCACCATTCTTTCTTTTTACCTGAACTCAGGTCGAGAGCTCTTGTTTTATCCCACATATTACTTGGAGTTTGCATAGATCATTTGCTTCCTTTTAGTTGCGATTTTCCCTTAATTTGTCTTTATACCGGCTTCAGGGTGTAATCATGTCGGAGGAAAGATCAGTTCTGGTCTGGTCTCGTTCTCGCCATTTTGGTGCTGACCAAACCGGTAGCGGGCTCAGGGGAAGAGATTGAAAGAAACGGAATATGGCTTTGTTGAAAGTGCTCAGCATTCCAACCTCGAAAGGACTTTTCAGTTTTAATAGAATTGCCATACAGCTTCCTCAGAAACCTGTCAGATTTCGTTTTCTTCCAGAATGAATGCGATAACGTAAGCTTTCGCCCTTTCAAAGAAAAAGTGTTTCAGCACTGAATACTTACCGAGAGATAAAGAACTGATTGCGAAAACGTGACAGGTGTTGAGAGATGCCCAGTGCGTTAATACTACTGCTGCTGCAATAAAGTACGCGGGCTTTAAATTGTCTTGAATATTATTACTTTTAAACTGAACGCTGAACAACAAGACCATTCCACTTAAAAACGACGCCATAATGATAATGAAAATAAAAAATAACAGGGTGATCTCCTTCCTGTCAACAACGTCCGCCACTGATTCGCAGGGAGACATCATGGATGAGACTGTACTCCTGGAGGCTGTTAAACAAACAAGGAAAATCGAATATGAGAAGAAAGCTGCTAGGGAAAATATAGTAAAGCACGTTCTTCTTGTTTTAGGGAACTCCTCAGTCTTGTTATGATGTGTCTTGCTGAAGTAGCTGCAGTCAAAGTATGGGCAGCCCCAGTCAACAGAGATCTGGTAACCGGCTTGAGTTATACAACTCATAACAAATAGGACACGCGGAATGTAGTTCCATTTTTGATTTCCCCATAGTCCAAGTGAACAGAACACAACCTTGAAAACAGCCAAAATAAGTCTAGAGCATACGGACCATCCGCCAGCATTCTGTGGCTGTCGACCTTGCCGGAAGAGCAAGTAAGGCGGCGGAATAAGCGGCTCACTCTCATTATGAACTCCATCCACTCCGCCATAGCCTTGTTCTTCTCCGTTGTCTGCCATCTGCGCTAAAAGCGTCAGTGCAACTTCACAGTCTTTTTGTCAACGAGTACGATAAATCACGGACCTAAGCTTTATCGCGATATTTCCGGAGTCAGCCGTGCCAAGGCAGTTTCGCTTTCGATTCGCCCCAGGTCACCCGGACGCCTTCAGTCATGGTGTCACGTATAACGCAATTTTGTATGAAACCCGAAGTAAATACACCGTCTTTCGAACACCTCTCCCCCTGCTCGGGGGCATTTTTTCTTTCTTTTCTTCGGTAACCGCACTGTAGGGGCCTAAAGTGGCTGAACTAAGACAACTAAACTGAACATTTGCAAAAGTTCAATTCCGAGAAGTAAAGTTATCTTTTACCTTTATTGACTCAGTTTCTTTCAAATGACTCGTGCCTTGTCATCGATGTCAATCGTCAGAGGAGATTAGCCAAGTATGTTACACTGAAGGCCATTGAAACAGGTCTATAACGCAAATGTTTCACGTGTTTTTCGCTGGCAATTATTTATCGCGAGTTCAGATTGCCAGTGACTTCTTCTTTGGCTCTAACGGAGGAGCAAAACTTGCCTTTGAAATTAAAACAGAAGGTTGCTTGAACAAGAGAGGTTATCTGTACCCCCCGTGGGGGGGGGGGGTACTCCCAGAAAAATCGGGTTGGAGTCTGCGGCCCGCTTCCCAAAACTCTTACCCAGGGGCGGGGCAGAAGACTCCTGAAATTTTCGTAAAGGCATCGTCCAACAAAAAATGACGTCACATCCGGTTTAAAATGCGCTTCGCGGCTCGCTTCACAAAGCGAGAAAATGGCGTTTCGATTATTCATGATTTCCCTCTATTTGTAAACCATCAGTTTCGTTTCAGTTTATATTGAGTATGGAAGGATGTTGCAGATACATTACTTCGACTTTTGAAGCAATAATTTCGGGAAAAGAGAAAAGTTTATTATTGTTTTGAAGCAAAATAACGGAGAGCCTTCCGTCATCGTCGGGCGAATTTTACACATTTGCAAAACTGGTGTTGTTCCGACTTTTGGTTCTTGTTGTTCGTGATGTAGTGATAACAATAAGTGCAATAGCCTATAATGTTAAAAACAACCTGGATGAAGTATTGCTGGCCATAGTTTGCACTGTGTACTACGGGAACATAATTAACAGAGGCCGTTTAGCTCCGAAAGTCGCTGTCACCAGAGCTTTTGTTGCTCTTGGCTCACGTGTATTGGTAGAAGAGACAAGCTGGATCGCATGCTGAAGGTCAGTATCCCACATTCCTACATTTCTCGTTGAAGATTGTTGTTTTCAGTAAGATACAGTACATATGTATCGATAGTTTGGGGTCATCAGTCTCTTTCTCTTTGGTGAGTGCTTTTAAAACGCCCAGTAAAAACTTGATTCACGGCATGGAAACTTATGCCTCGCTGGATCGAAATTCGAGCAAGATTTTTAAGTTCTAGTCCTCTTTAAAAGTAATTAAATCAATTATTCAAATCCAAGCCATCAGAGGGAATCTGCCATTGAAGCTGCCCTAAGTTAAGGTCCTGTTTATGGACCTTCCCCTTTGAAAATCGTGGGGGTGTTCTTTGAGGCAACACAGCTCCCATTTGTATGGTCTAAGGTACCCGGGATAACCCTCCCCCTGAGGCAACTTTATCAAGTGTTTGTATGAGAAAATGTAGTCCCTGTAGGCCGAGTAAAAGTTGACCCTGCATGATTATTCGTAACTCTTATTGAATAATCAAATGTGCAACTATCCCCTCTTTGTTTAAGTTTCCCTCACTCATTTGATCAGAGTGGGTTTTGCTGAGTTAATTTTCTCTTCTTTGATACAAATTGCTGCTTTAAATCTTAAATCTAGGCATTACGTGACACTCGCCATGCCGAGAGTTGTTCCAGTTAGGCGAGCCAAAGTGTTTATGTATGCTCAAAGAAAAGTTGTTGGTTACTTTAGCTGCCAAGGCGAGTCAACTTGCCCACCTGAATTGTCTCGCCCCCAAGTCTGGTTCGTCATCCTCGTGTAAACGGTTGGTTGAATTTTGCAAAGAAATAAGTGAAAAGTTAGCTCCGCCAGGGTAACTCGGGGAAAGGGTCGTCTCTGGTACACAAGAGCCATTCTATTTTATTTCCATTTTCCCTCTTCCTCTTCCAACTGATTATGCGAAATATACTGTCCAAAATCTTTATGGGCACTGGTGTTTGAGAGTGTCATCTTTATCACTACTGTGGAATGTACCTCACCATACAGCCACCCCCGTTAACACAGCCACCTAGTTATTATGGCCACTCTATTCTGGCTCAAACAAAAGCTCAGTCGGTCATTTTCTTATTTATTAATTATACAGTCAGATTTTTGTGACCTGTTGGTGACCAGATTAACAGAATTCTGGCACATTGTAGGAGTAATTTAGGGACCGTTCATTTTTTATGAGGGGGGGGGGGGGGGGCTGCTGGGATTTGGGAAGCACCATTTAAAAATCGCATGATCCCCCCTCAGCTTACCAATTTTTTCACGTGGCCCCCCCCCCCCCCCTTATAGCGGTCATTTTTGGGGATGACCCCCCCAAAAAAAAAATTGAACAAACAATATTTAGATTTCAACTTTTTTAATATTTCTCTATTCCCCTACTTCACGTTTTGTGCTCACTGTGAAGACAATATTTACAATCCCTATACTACAGAGAGCTGTTGTTTGAAAAACAAATCAAAAGAAAGAGAAGTCAATTTCGGATCTCCTAGTTATGGCTCGCCCTGAGCGTGTGGCATTTGGTCTCTCATTGGCATCTCCCTCATCTGAATTGATGAATGCCCACAGTTTTAATGTAAAACAGATCAAATGTATAGAAGCTAAGTTGACGAAGGTCACGCAGGACATGGAAGCGCTAGAAAATAAGAGCAATTATAACAGCACATTCAAGGGCATACTCAAACATGCACAGCACATCAACAAAAGGAGAAGGAAAAAAGAAAACCGCAGAAAGTCAAATGCAAGAAAGAGGAAGCGGACTGAAAACAACGTCCAACGAGTTTATGGAATCTGTGTTGGAAACCCGCTAGGAAATGATCTTCCACAATGCCTTGTGTACCCTCCTAGAACGGCCGTCCCGGAAGGGTGTATTAAAGTTGAGGATGTTGCCACGTCGTTATTTAGAAGAGATGGGCCATACATCGCACAGCTCGTGGAAGGGAATTATTTCACCAATGCTGCAAGAAGCAGAATCACCACCAACCTTGAGCAGGAAGTCAGAGATTATGTTTACACCTTCATGTATCCTGAAGAGTACACTCTGACAGAAAGCATTGCTGCTTCTTGCAGCATCGGTGAAAGAGACTCCCATAGCAGCACAAGCGGCGACGAAGAACTCGACGACAGCGAAGATGAAGATGAGTGCCAGTGAAAGTTGCATTCGAAAATAACAGCGTTAAATACTTCTTTTCAGTAGCTACAAATGCTTTTTTGTCGCCAAACGTTTTTTTTTAAGCAGAAGGAAAGTTTGTAATAAATTTGTATCCTGCCTTCTATGTTTATTCTATAGCAATTTTTTTGATATTCAAACATTATGCCATTTTAAAGTTTTACTAAAATATTTCACGTGACCCCCCTTTTCCCCTTATTTTTTTGGGATGGCCCCCCCTCGAAAGCCATTTTTGTCACATGGCCCCCCCAAATCCCACCAGCCCCCCCTACCTGATAAAAAATGAACGGTCCCTTACATACAATTTACAGCAAGCAACAGGCATCATTTTGTTAGTGAAGTCCCATGCATATAATTATGTAACTCCTGATTATTTTGAGATTTTATCTTTATTATGTCATCAAGGCAATAATACTTTGATTCCTGCTCCAGCGGTAGGGGGGCGGGGAACTCTCCTCTATGTGTTATATATAGCTGTGCAGCCCCAAAGGGTATGGTTATTCAGCCGTTTTGGTCATAAATACTCTAGGGTAAGGCTTTTGCCCTCTAGTCTTTAATTTGTTATGTTTTTTAGAATAAGCTACCTCAATTTTCATCATTATTGATAAGACCATGAGCAAAAGTCCTTCAAAACTTATGTTTAGGGCAACTGTAGCAGTCGCAACAGTCATAAATGGGGTAGGGAAAATCACAGATTATGGTCATAAATAGGTTAAGAGTTTAACTTTTGTGAAGAGGGCTGCACTGACCCCCACCCAATTTTTCTGGGATGTACAAAACACATTTTCTTAGCAGTTACTACAGTCTTGCTTTAGTAAATCAAAATAGTACTTGCCGCCAGGTACTTTATAAAAGTATAACCCTTCCAGAAGCCTTCACAAAGTACATGTAATATCCGGTGCTAACAAATTTTTTTTTGGCGGCTGATTAAAATTTGGTATTAAATTGTACTGAACTGGTGCAGATTTAATATACATTATATTTTGTCACACTTAGTTCACTTATTTTAAGACTACTCAGCAGCAACTAGTACCTCTTGTATGACCATGCAGTAACAGTATATTCCAAACAAAAAAAAAGTGCATGTATATGTATTACTATCCTGCCTGGAAGAGTGTGTAGAGAGAGCACATAGTGCAGTGCCCTACTGTATGTCTTTTGTTAGGTATAATAATCTTAAATTTAGAAGATTCATATTGATCTTAGAATTCACAAAAAAGTTGATTTCTTGACAACTCTCCTTTAGCTGTGTCACTTCATAATAAATTAGCAGTTTGGTATGTTGTAGCATAGAACTTTAATTAATTAAGTTATCGCACCGGTATCACAGAGATCATGGGTTAGAATCCAGTTCACACCTAATTTTTTTTCAGGCTATAATTTCACCTTTGCTTAAGTTGTGTATAGTACGTTGCAATGATCAATCATGTCTTTATAAGTTGATCAATGTATATATGTCCCACTGACTTATACTTCAACATTTTATCTTAAAGTTTGTTTATTTGTTTTATTGTGTGGTTCTAGAAAATGTCCATACCCACCCCAAGGAGATTATTGGAAATTCCAGGGATGGGGAGGGTCTCAAAAGCCAAACTTTTCCATAGGGATGGGAATTTGGTGTGTTTATTGAATTGCCAGAGGTTGGTTGGCTGGTTTTGTTATTGCTTTGTCATTTATCTTCCATGAATTTTTTTTAAAAGCAGAGTGGTTGGTGGCAAAAGCAAAACTGGCAATATTCTCACTTACCTGTGTTTCTAAAGTCATGTTTTTAGGTTTTTGTGGTCAATCTATTAGTAGTTGCGCTGTCTTAAATTACAATAGAAATGATGTGATATTAATTATGTAAGTTATACTTTGGTATCGTTCATACCAAAATTATAGTATTTTCTGGTTCAATGTTTGCCTCTGCATTAATTTGATTAAACTACTGTAGTTTATTTTTTAATGGAATTTAATTCTGTCAAAAGGGAGGTGGGAATCTGAGAACAATAGTGAACTAGACCAACAAATATACAGAAATCTACCACCATTGCTTTCATGGCTGAGTGGAGATGAATCTAAGTCAGACCAAAATTAGAAAAAAAATTACTGATTTATTGGAGGGTTGAAATGGGATCCTGGCTATGGGAGAGTAGGAATTGGGGCTGAGGGGGGTGGGTGGTGTGCTTGTGAATTTAAGAACCTCTCTGAAAGTGAAAACAAACTGTAGGTTTGAAAAGTTTAAAGCGGAGTTAAAAAGTATACTTTAATATATCTTGTTTATTGTAGTGTATTGAGCCAGCGGTTGACATTATGAGCATGCGCACTTATGCGCATTCTGTTTCATGTGCTTCGATTGCAATAAACCAAATACATGACAGTGGCGACGAGGATGAAGTCGTAGGAAAACGTCGAAAATATGACTGCTATCGGGAAGATAGAGAGTTTTGATGAGACACAAGAGAAATGGGAAACTTATGCGGAACGCGTAGAACAGTTTTTCTTAGCAAACAACATCGATGAGGACCGCCAAGTGCCAACCTTGTTAAGCTTGATCGGCAGCAAAACGTACACATTGTTGAGGGACCTTCTTTCACCGGATAAACCAGCCACGAAGAGCTTCCAAGAGATCGTCACGACCCTTCAGCAACACTTAAGTCCTAAACCATTGGAAATAGCAGAACGCTTTCGTTTTTACAAACGAAATCAGCGAGAAGGAGAAACCGTGTTGGCCTACGTAGCAGAACTGAAGAAACTAGCGACTCACTGCAATTTTGGCGCGAACCTTAACGAAGCTTTACGGGATAAATTGGTATGTGGCCTTCAAAATATGCAGATACAAAGGCGTTTGCTTTCAGAAGCAAAACTGAAATATTCCAAGGCTTTGGAATTGCACACTGAGCTGCACGCAGAACCTCGAGTTGACAAGATCTCAGATAACAGCAAACCACCGCCAACGCCACCGCCGCCGCCGCCGCCGCCGAACCTCACGCCTGAAGTTTGCTATCGATGCGGAGGAGACTCGCACGCATCACACAATTGCAGATTCAAGGACCAGACATGTTATCATTGTGGGAAGGTGGGCCATATTTCCAGAGTTTGTAACTCGAGACGACAAGGTAAGCCGAAGCAACCACCCAAAACACCACAAAACACTCAAGTCCATACTGTTCAGTACAGTGAAAGTGATGAATTTGAAGATGTGTTAGGAAGCATGAAGATACACAATGTGAGGAAACCGAGCAGTAATGTAATCTGGGTAGATCTGAAAGTGGAAGGGAAACCGTTGAAAATGGAACTGGACACAGGCTCGGCTGTGTCGATCATTCCACATGATTTGTACAAGGAGAAATTTAACGACAAACCCTTGCATAAAACGGAACTAATGTTGAAAACCTACACGGGGGAAAGCATTGTTCCACTGGGAGTGCTTAAGGCAAATGTTGAGTACAAAGGTCAGCAACCCTTACTGTTGGATCTGTATGTGGTTAAGAATAAGGGCCCGGTGTTGATTGGAAGGGATTGGCTCTACAAGATACGCCTGGATTGGTATGCTATTAAATCTCTGAAAGCTTCACAAACCCCACCAATTGCTAACGAGCGTCTGCAGACCATGCTAGACAAATACTCTGATGTTTTTGAAGATAAACTTGGAACATTCAAATCAGCTAAGGCAAGGCCAACCCTCAAAGAAGATAGCCAAGCTCATTTCTGCAAAGCTCGTGCCGTACCTTACGCCTTGAGGCCCAAGGTTGAAGAAGAACTGAGAAGACTTCAGAATGAAGGTATTCTCACGAAAGTTGAGTGGAGCGACTGGGCAACGCCCATTGTACCCGTTCCAAAGAAAGATGGGTCTGTCAGAATTTGTGGTGATTACAAGGGCACAGTGAACCCAGAACTACAAGCTGAGCAGTATCCTTTACCCCGCATTGAAGATATCTTTGCAAAGCTTAGTGGTGGGCAGAAATTCTCAAAGATTGACCTTCGTCAGGCATACCACCAACTAGAGATGGAAGAAGGTTCCAAGAAATACCTCACCATCAACACACACATGGGTCTGTTTCAGTACAACAGACTGGTGTTTGGCATCACATCAGCACCTGCAATCTGGCAGCGCACCATTGATCAAGTGCTGGAAGGAACATCTGGCACAAGCTGTATCCTTGATGATATGATCATTACTGGCAAGGATGATGCAGAACACCTGGCTCACTTAGAAGAAGTTCTACGACGGCTTCAGCTTCATGGGTTGAGAGCAAACAAGGCAAAATGTGAGTTTTTCAAGGAGAAGATAACTTATTGTGGACATGACATCGACAAAGATGGCCTACACAAGTCAGCAGAGAAGGTAGAAGCAGTATTGAATGCGCCACGTCCAAACGATGTAGTTGAAGTGAGATCTTTTCTCGGGCTAATCAATTACTATCACAGGTTCCTGCCTAACCTATCGACAGTAGTGCATCCCCTGACACAACTTTTGGAGAAGAATCATCAGTGGAAATGGACAGAACAGTGCGAGATAGCATTCCGCAAAGTGAAAGAAATGATCACGTCAGAGCAAGTTTTAACGCATTATGATCCCAGCCTACCACTAAGGCTTGCTTGTGATGCATCCCCTGTCGGTATTGGAGCGGTGCTGTCTCACGTGATGCACGACGGTACCGAGCGACCCATGGCTTTTGCTTCAAGGACACTCACCAAAACTGAGCAAAAGTATGCACAGATTGACAAAGAAGCCCTGTCAATAATCTGGGGGGTAAAGAAGTTCCATATGTATTTGTTCGGCCGCTCTTTCACATTGTACACAGATCATCAGCCCTTAACGTCAATCTTTCATCCGCGGAAAAGCATCCCTGTGGTCACTGCAGCTCGACTGCAACGTTATGCCTTGTTCCTGGCGGGCTATGATTACACCATTGAATACAAGAACACTAAAGTTCACAGTAATGCCGATGGTCTTTCCCGCCTTCCACTCGTAAAGGAATCCAGAGATGAAGAAGTTGTCGACCCTGTGGGTGTATTTAATTTGATGCAGTTTGATCCACTGCCAGTCACAGTGGATAACGTTAGGCGAGAAACACAGAGACATCCTGTTTTGGCTCAAGTGTATGAGATGACCAGTGAAGATTGGCCACACAACACTGCTCCTGCACTCAACCCCTATTTTGTTCGCAAAGATGAGATCACATTACAATCAGGCTGTCTGATGTGGGGAATAAGAGTCGTAGTACCTCCAAAGTTGCGCCCTCAAGTTCTCGAAGAACTGCATCAGGGACATATGGGGGTCGTGAAGATGAAGGCCCTCGTCCGAAGTTACATCTGGTGGCCTGGAATCGACAAGGAAATTGAACTGACGGTTAAGTCCTGCTCAGGTTGCCAACTAACACAGAGAGAGCCCAGTACAGTACCGGTACACGCATGGGAGTGGCCTTCATCCCCCTGGCAACGAATTCACATTGATTTTGCCGGTCCGTTCCTCAACAGCATGTTCTTGGTGGTAGTGGATGCACATTCAAGATGGCTAGAGATAGAGAGAATGACTAGTACAACCTCCGAGAAGACCATTGAAGTCCTTCAGAAGTTATTTGCCAGATATGGAATACCAGCCCAGTTGGTAAGCGACAACGGGTCGTAATTCACATCAGAAGAGTTTCAGCAATTCCTTAAGAGAAACGGTATCAAACACATCACGTCAGCACCTTACCACCCTGCCACCAACGGGCTGGCGGAACGCTGTGTGTGGAGCTTCAAAAGTGCGATGAAGAGTGAAACTGAAATGAAATCCTTGAATCTTAAGTTGGCAAGATTTTTGCTGGCTTATCGGAACACTCCCCACTCAACCACTGGAGAGCCACCATCCCGGTTGTTCTTGGGAAGAAGATTACGCACTCGACTGGACCTTTTGAAACCAGATCTCAGCGTCCAGATAAACAACCGTCAGATAGACCAGTCTGTCGCCAAGGGTGGCTCTGTAACGCGGCATTTTACCATTGGCCAGAGAGTAATAGCACGAAATTACAATGGAAAATCAAAGTGGGTACCAGGTACTGTGCGTGCACAACTAGGACCCCTGTCTTATGAAGTGGAGATTGGGCCTAACCTAGTTTGGCGTCGACACACAGACCAAATCAAAGATTCCAATGTCCCTGTTGCAGACAACCGTACACCAGTTATCCAGCCGTTGCTGTTCCCGCCCCCCATTGAGTACCATGGTGACCAGGTAGCTGAGCCGCCTGAGCAGACAGAAGCCGTCCCACGGGAAACGGGCTTTCAGCCATCCAATCCAGCGGCTAAACCTTCAGTTAGCAGCCCGCCGAGCCAGATTGAACATGTTCCTGTTAGAAGATATCCTACCAGAGAGAGGAAGCCCCCAGCCCGACTGGACCTTTGAACATTGAACTGCCCATTTCTAGGGCTCTGACTTTATTTTTAAGAGTAGCATGTTGTGTTGAACTTTTGGGCTATGAGACTGGCTTAAGGGGGAGGAGTTGTAGTGTATTGAGCCAGCGGTTGACATTATGAGCATGCGCACTTATGCGCATTCTGTTCCATGTGCTTCGATTGCAATAAACCAAATACATGACATTTATTAAGGTGGTAATGAGCATAATACCCACTTAGAGTGAGTCATTGAAACAATGACATAATTTATGTTTGTCTTTTCTTAGGTGGTTACCTCCTGGCATATACACCCCACACAGGCATACAATGTTATGATTAGATAATGCAACCTGCTTTCCCATGTTGAACATACACGTAAGAGTATTGATCAGTGGACCAGTGTACAAGTGTGATTTCTCTACTGATAATGAGAATTATAATAAAGATACAAAGCCACTCTGGTGTGATTTATTTAATTATTCCTTAATGGTAAAGTGAACCAGTTAAACCAAAGGTTGCACTCTGTAAGATCAGGTGTACAAAAATTAAATAGAAAATTTCACTACATCAATTTTATTAATTAAGTATACCTCTTTGCAAAATGTAGTTGGTATTTTGTTGTACTGGTAACAATATAATTTGGAAATTTTTTATGGGAAATGTTTCCATTTAAAAATGTAGCTCAGATGCCACAACTATAATTCTCCTTTCTGTGGTGTTTTCTTTTGTGGTAAATTGTGAAAACAAATTATGTTGACCTACATGTAAGTTAAAAAAATATACAAGTAGTAGCTCTTCTGAAAAAAAAAAGTTAGTTTGTTGTTGTTTCTTCCTGTTCATTTTCTCCTTGAACATTTTTATTTTCCTAATAAGTAGTTTAGCTAGCCATAAAAATGTTTTGTTGTCTCTGAGACCATTTTCAAGATAAAAAAGTGATTTGTATATAAAATTTGAATTTTTTGGGGGGGGGGGTGGGGGGGTGGCGACCTTTTCAGAATTTCCCTACAAAGATAACAAGGTACAAGGGAAGAAGCCAAAATAGAATTTTAAGTGTTAAAACATATGTTTTCATCATCAGTTTGGGCCTCTCTGTGAAGCTGCATAGTATACTTGAGGATCATGTTATACCCATTTTAATTCAAAATACAAATGGAAACTTGCATTGACAATCACTTAATCTCTTGGCACTGTTTTGTTTTTTAATAATTGCCTTTTTTCACAAAACAATAATTTGAACATCTTTGTTTCACAAGCTGGGAGGGGGGGGGGGAGGGGTATTCTACAAAGTTTTAAATGGAAAGGCCTTATCTCAAGGTCCATTGCCCCTTACCCTTTTGTATACATTTGTACCATTTTGATAGAAATGGCACCTCTTTTGTCAACCTTACATTGCAAAAGGGTAAATGTACCCCTTTAACAAACCTATTTAAGAATACTGCATCCCTTTTCTATTCCCTTGGAAAGAAGTTAATAAATAATATTATAGAATCTCTTCATTCTGGCTGAGGAGAGTAAATGAGAGCTTTTTAACAACATTTAGAACCAGAAGAATGGAATCCCTAAATGACAGATTTTCCTACCCTTTCATACACCTCAACTTGTGAAATCCCTATCATTAAGTTTATACCTGACGCCTGAAAAAGGTACTCATCGTGAGCTGAGCCTCCCCATATAGGTCATTACAGAGAGCCTTCCCACATACACAAGTCAGGAACTCTTGACAAGTACTGTAAGTAGATGCTGGCTTTAAGACTGGTCTGAGCCAGCTTCTTCAGTTTTTTAGCACAAACTTGTTGCTCTCTGTCAATTTCTAGTACAAAACCTTTTCTTTGTTGATCTGGTCCAAGTTCACAGACACTAGCATCACTCTCATGACACTGACTCTATCACTGTCACTCACAGTCTGATTCTTCAGTTCCACTGCACCATGCTTCATCGTCACCCATCATTGTTAGACATGAGTTCATTACCTTGTAAAATTCACCAGCCTGGCAGTGTCACTGTTGCTATTGCCTGTTCCCAGACTTCCTTTTATGGCTAGGTGTAGGGGCATGAAATTTCACTACTGTTTACGAACAATTTGTTTAGATGGCATATTGAAAGTGATGAATTACTGAAAATTTTCAGTATTGCTAGTGTCCTTAGGGATTGAAATATCTTGACGTAAGATTACAAAGAGAAAGCACACTGAAATATAATGCACAATTTTTTAGTAACCTTTCAAAATGGGTTGCCAATATGACAGGGATTAATAGATGAGGAACTTGGTCTGCAAACAGGGCAAATGAGAGGGTTTGAAGAAATTAAAGGTGCATGCTTGACCTCAGTTGGGGGGGGGGAGGGGTATTGGAACTTAGCGCTGCTGACGTCGAACACTGTTGAAACGGAAAAATAAATTTGATTATAAATGAGAAAAAACCACGACATGTCCAAATTACTTAATCGCCATTAAAACTAATCCTCTTGCTTTTTTTAAGGGGTTCACGGCCTGCCTGTAACGAAGCGTTTATCAATTAAGGGATTGCTTAGGGAAAACATATCTTGTTTAAGGTTCTTAACCAATCGTAACATATTTTATGGCATCAGTTTGAGTCATGAGCAAACACACGAGTTTGTGTTAGTGTCGATCGGCAAGAAAGTTCTGCAAAGCGCGTTATGTGTGTGGGTCTATTCTTGCAGTGATACGATTAACAGCACTCAAGTACTCTCGAGTGTTTGGCAACAGTAAATTTTAAAAAAGGCGCTTCTGTTAATAAGGTTCCCCCATGTCTAGAAACCTGTCATTGTGCATTTTTCTTAGTGTAATGCCTACCTAAGAGAATAGGATATTTGAATTGAGTGCAACTTACCTAGAATTCATTATTTCCACACAAACGATGACTCCTGTGGAATTCAGCGAGGAAGAAATGGCGACATTTCGTAAAAAACACGCCTTCAAAACAGCGTGTTTTTGAATAAATAATTACCCTGTCCTTCAAACAAACTGATATGACGAGGAAGAAGACAAAATTTTGTTTATCCTGGCCAAATAAAACGTAAAAAATATCCGGCCGATTGCAAAATATTACTATTTTACTTACTGAAAGAACGATTATGCCATGTTCAAATTTGATTTTGCCGCTCAGCGCTCTTTTTTACCGGATGTGACGTCATTTTTTGTTGGATGATTCAGATACACAAAAAGTGCCAGGCGTCGCAGAGTGTTCTCCCCCGCCCCTGTTCTTACCCAATTTATGACCAAAATCTGCGATATTCCCTACCCTATTCATGACCTGACCAAAAATTCGAAACCCTATTTATGACCTAACCCTTAAATCAAAACCCTGTTTCAGACCTGCGTTATAATAAGTTCTCTAGTTCAGACCAATGTTAAATTACCGTAAACATAATTTGTGAAGGGCTTTTGTTGATTTTCTTTTCAATAATGACGAAAAAGTGGCGTCTTTTTAAAAACATACCCATATCAAGGCTAGAGTGCAAAAAGCATACCCTATTTATGACCAAAATGGCCAAAATCGGCTAAAATCGATACCCTATTTATGACCAAAACAGCTGAAAAACCATACCCTTTGGGGCCGCACATACCTATATAGCCCATATAAGGGATTACCCCCCCCCCCCACCTCGGTTCTGCATCATGATTCATGATCAAGAGACCTTTTTCGCTTGGGTGGTTTATTGTCCCATTACAGAGCACGTGACATTCTCTAGAGAATTGTTCTTTTATCCATTTAAAAATTATTTATTCATATACGCGCAAATATTTCAAAATCTGAAAGGAAGAAATCTCAAGAGTATCATCACATGGTCTGAAATGGGGCAACAAACCGCCCAGTCGAAAAAGATCTACACTATATAGGGCATTAAGATACAGGTCGATACGGTATGTTTGTGTGATTGTTTGACGCTTGCGTGACATTTTGATAATTTAATAAGAGAACTGATTTTCGTTTAATTTAAGGAAATGGCTGTCAAAATACGTAACTAATTAATCTACACACAGGCGGACCACTATATGTGTTCGTGGTTAATAATTGTTTATATGAAACGAACAGAATCTTCGAGGGTTATGGCTAACGCTGAGGGTCTCCCAGGGGTTTTGGGGAACAAGGGAACATTGGCAAAATATCGAAGGGAACAAGGGAACATTAGCCATTTTTTAGGAACAGGGGAACAAAATTCGAAAAATTACAAAGGGGAACAAATAACGAAAATGTGTGGGAACATGGGAACATAGGGCAATTTTGGAAGGGAACAAGGGAACAAAGACCCCCCCTGGGAGACCCTTAACGCTCTGAAAAAGACCGGCCAAAAGTAATTTCGTAAAAAGACGCTTCAGACGGCCCAGGAAAGCGAAAAAACACCACACGAGTCGATGGGATATTCAGACCGAGTTGTAATTTAGATATGCAATTTTCAGAGCTTTATTCATAACCTTCATAGATTCTTTTCGTTTCATTTAAACAGTTATTAACCACGAACACATAGAGTGGTCCACCTGTGACATGATCGAATTAGGTTAAATCATAGTACTAGTATCGTCGCTTTCGGAACGTTCATGAGGTTTGCTTTAGCACGTAATCCTTTTGATGCTTAGATGAAACGTGGCATCCTTTCACGAAGTAAGTTTGCTTGATCTTTCTGTTTTGGTTTTGTATGCTTACTATCGAACGTCGTTAACTCGGCAAAAAGCAAGTATTATTGACCGCGTATATATCGCAATTGTGTTGTACATTTATTTTCGTTTTGCATAGCTGTTTTTTCGTTAATTACCGTTGTGTACTTGGTGGTGATTCAATTCCAGATCGAATATTAATCATTAAACAACATTATATGTTTGGGATTCGGTGGTTTCTTTGCTCTTTCTGGGATTTCCACCCCACTGGATCAGGTAAATCAATTAAAATGGTAAAAAAAAAAAGTTTAAGAAATATAAAGCGGTAAGGAAATAAACTTTATTTGTGAGCGGTTGCCAAATTAGCAAGAGCTTTCTGGTTGGCCACCGTCAACATTTCAAAAACGTTACCAGCTCTGGCTGTCAGGTCCTTTCTAGTTCAAACACTTCAGCCTTTAGCCTTGAAATTCAGGTGCTAAGTACATTGATTCACAAAAATTCAATTAATAGAGAATAACCAAAAAACTAAATAACTTTCAATCCGAGAACTCAATCCTTGATTGTGTCCATCAGTTTCAGACCCTGAGGCGCTCTATCTTCTATATTACGACGATGCAATACACTACGTACCTTTTATTTATATATACACGATAACAAATTAAAGCTAAAAGCTGTCGCTTGAGGGGTCGTGTTACTAAATTAAAATGCTAATTTACAAATACTAATTAAAAAAATACTAAAATACTGAAAAATGTTTATTATACTAATACTAAAATACTTAAAAATAGCAATTTACTTACAGATATCCAATAAATTTCTCCCTAATACACAATAAAATTGACTACTTTTCAATACTTTGATTCTCATGAATTTGAATGTCCGAGATGTCATGCCGACATGTGTTGTGTGCTCGTTCAAGCAGTCTGAGTGATTGGGAGCTATCAGTTTTAAGAACTCAAAGAGCTCGCGAGCAATACTGCTTTCCTCAGAGGCGTTCACAGCTTACCTGTGTACAGATGGCTAACGACCCAAACTCGTTTTTTCATAGGAATATTTTTTCTCCCGCCAAGGCTGAATATTCTTATTTCTCTACCGATTTTAGGCTGAAAATATTCTTGCCAATGTTCCGAGATAATAGCGTATGACATTTTGTATTGACTTTGATGGTGTTGGAACCATTTTGGAGCTAGCCTGCAGGGAGTAAAGCCTGATCTGACACACATAACTTCTCAGCAGAAATGTTATTACAGCATCGAGCCTACGGTAGTGTTATTCTTCTTGTTTTTTTTTTTTTTACTAGTTCTGCAGTTTAGAGGAGGGCAAAATATTATACTGTTTTTTAACATGTAATAATTGTATTGCATAAACAAATTTTCAACACACAAAATTATAAAGACACATTGAGTGATCATCGCAGTAAATATATTCTGCTCAAAAAATCTCAGCCTCGGGTTTATTCTTAAAATTTCTTAAATTTCAGCCACGATATTCTTACATAATATATTGTTGTACAGATAAAGAGTGAAGCTATCCCTTCGCACTATTACGTATTCTCGGTATTGGACTGGAACTAGCTTGCAATGGAGGCTCATGCGGGGGGAAAGAGTCTCTGCATTAGCCTCACTTGCAAGCTAGTTCCAGTCCAATTCCGAGTATACGTATATGAAATATTCAGCTTTGTACACAGATCCAGACCACCGAATCATCTCCCCCCTCTGCCCTCTTGGTGCCAGTCAGGTTTCAGTTGCCTTCATCGGCTGGAGCTAAGAGCGTAACGTGAACGACTGCCTGCTGGAATAAAAACTGAGTTAAGTCTGATATTCGGGTCATACAGTCGAGCTTTATCGTAGCAGTCTGTGACTTGTTTGTCAGTTGACCTTTGGATTGCACATCGTTGTGCGTGAATGTAGCCAAGCAAACGCCACTCCATAGCCAGATGGCGTTTGTCGTCATTACCTGTGAGCTGTATCGCTGCTTTTACATAATCTTCCGCCTTTCTAAGCAGGGGGAACAGGTCTCTGCGTTCTCTAGCTCCTACTTTAGGCTCTCTGCTGGATGCTTTGCGTTGTTTGAATTCGAGGTCTTTCTGTGTATTTAAGACGTACAGGTTGAACTTACAGGATGCAAATTGAAAGGACACCGAGGCATCTGTCAGTACAACTTCACCCATTGCCTCAAAGATTTTATGGGCGTTCTGCTGGGCTTCCAGTTGTGGTCGTCCTTGATCGTCTTTCAGCCCACACAGGTCAAATACCTTTGGTACAACACAAGAAACATCGGCGAAAGCTGCATCTTCTTCCACAAGCTCCGTGACGAGTTTGACCCCGGTGGATATGTTTAGTGTTTCACTCTCACACCATTTGGCCAGTTGTTCTTTTAGAGGAATGCGTCTTTGCTTTCTCTCTGAAAGAAACTTTTGATACTGAGCGACTTTTGGATCGTCCTCATCATCCTCAACGTGCAACAGTTCGATCAATTTGGTAAGTAAAGTTTTAGACCACATGCTTGAATTCTTCTCGAGGAATTCCTCGATGAGCTTCACTGCCTCTTCCTCGTTTCCCTTTGCAGAGAGATAATCAACTCTACCAATTATCGACTGAACAATGTACTTCGGGTGTCCAGGAAGACGTACACGAAAGTATCCTGGGCCAACATCAAACTGAGGTTTGGGATTCTTGTTCTCTTTCATGGAAGTAAAAATAGTACCGACACCAGTATACATTCCTTCGGCGAGTTTCAGTGATTTCAAAAAATCTGCTATCCTCCTGTTCCTGTGTTGTACAGGTGGTACTTTATTTTCTGAGAAGTCTTCGGGCTTCAGAGTGGGATCTGGACCAGGGTAGCTGATGATGTCAATGAATTCTGGTTTGATGTGAATTTTGACTGGATCAGGGTTGGAGACTTCATAGCTTCTGTGATAAAACGCATTAACGACTGCTTCACGAAGGGCTCGCTCGGGATAGGCAGTAAATGCATGGCACGTATCGTCTTTTGATTTCTTCAGGATAAAAGACAAACACTTTTCAATCTGTTGGTCTATTGGGCCAGTCACTTGTTCTCCCTGTTTCAGGTAATTGTCATGGGAGAATATAGCAATTTCTGCCCTTGCCCCTTTGAAAAATTTATGAGGTTCAGAATTAAAAAAAAGTAGGGCCACATTTAGTGGTGCAAAAACTGGAACCAATTGCTTTTTGACCACCTTATCTGAAGTACTCCTTACCAAATCCAATTTTTGGTAAATAGTTATTGGCTCACCCGTATGACGGGCCAGTTGACTGCCGGTATCCTTCAAGTACGTCAGCACAAGGTCTTTGTCTATATCTTCTTCAGACAGGATACGACCGGTTCCTATTGATGGAAGACAGGAGAACAACTTTCATTACTATCCTGTATGATTGTGTCTGATCAGAAGCACACAAAAAAGGATAAATAACAGAATACTGAAGAGTCGATGTGAGGGTTACATGGCGGCCGCCCATGACGCCCCTTAAGGCTGGTTTTTACTAGCGACGGCCGGGAGTCGTAGTCGGAGTCGTAATCAGAAGCGTAGAGTGATACCATCTAGTGAAAATAAAACCAATCACAATGTTCGTTTCCGGGCCTTGTGATTGGTTGGTTCCGTTTCTGCTTCCGACTCCGACAATGTAGTTTCCACTAGATCATGAACGACGGAGTCGTAAACGGGATCGGAAGAAATGGAAACGTTCTGATTCTTCCAACTCCGCTTCCGTCGAGCTTATGACTCCGCTTACGATTCTGAGTTTCAGTTTACACTAGGTCGTAAGTTCTCTTACGACTCCGACTCCGACTACGACTCCGACTCCGTCCCTAGGGAAAACCAGCCTTTAGGTAGATACCTAGGTGTTCCATTTCTTTTCATTTTTGAGACAAACATAGATCCTTTTCCGATGCATTTCGATGCTGGCTCCATCCCCCCCCCCCCCCAAAAAAAAATGCTTAGCATAAGGCTTGAAATGACAAGGATACACACTGCTGAACAAGGATGATTACGGGGTACTTAGTTTTGAAATTTATTAAAAGGAAACGACGAAAACACAGAAAGCAGTGAATGCTTTCAAGAGATTTACAGCTGAATGTGATTCATTTATTGAGTCTCTTATAGACTTGCGTCATGTCCAGCAAGTAAATTACTTTTGGTTTACTGCACTGTTTTTCAGGATGTTTTTTTTTAACAAAGAATCGATATCAAGTTGAAAGGAATCAATGAAAGCCGATGCAATCATTGAAAGTTAAAGTCAATCATGTGTAAAGGCAAAAAAATTTTTTTCTGGATCGTCGATGGGTCTTCGATTTCCAATATAATTCGATTGAGGTCGACCGTCGTGCTTTTACACGTGGATAAACTCGTGGCGGTTGGAGTCTCATACTCGCTCAAAATGGTAGCTAGCTAGCTAGCTATATATAATTAATTAATTAATTAATTAATTTAATTAATCAATTAACGCCGGGCCAGCGCGCGTCACAAAGCTGCATTGCAATGTTTTCAAAAATGGCGGCGGAATTCGGAATTTTCGCGAGAAGACTGGGTATGAGTAAGGTTTGCTATAAATACAGGGTCCTCGTACCTTCTGGGAAAGATGTGGAGCTTCATTCACAAAAGAATATGGTAGGTTGTTCCTTCAGCTTTCAGAAGATACCAAACATGCCATGGTTTTGCTAGCGAAGGACGGACTTTCTACGAGTGACTTTCTTGGTGTAATGGCGTAGATTTGCTCGACATTACAAAGGTAAGTTTTTGGCTCGGAAAGAATTTAACAGTTTTCCAAACAGCAGCATTTAAAATAAATATTTTACATCTTTGAGACGTAGAGAAGAATCGTATCGTTTTTGTTTTGCTCAATTTTAGCTTATATATGAATACCCGGGCTAAACGCATAACAGTGGCTTGTATATTGCGCTAGGTGAACTGTTAGCATTATGCCACACACTAAGAACAGGCGATTCGATGTTAATGCCTTTATGAAGGCCCGAAAGGAAGCGAGACAGAAAGCAGTGGAACAGTGTAGAAGTTTGAAGGCAGAGCTCAGCACGAACACGAGAAAAATTAATAGACTAAAATCAAAGGTTGGTTAGGTTAGTCAGTGAGGACATACATGTAATTATTGAGTTATATTAATTAACTGATCAAACACTGATACATGCTGTTAGTATTCTGTGTTGTGTTTTTAAGTACATTAGGTATAAATTAATAGATTACATTTAGTTAGTTATTTAGGTAGCTAGTTATTTTGCTTGTTATATATAATAAGTTTAAGTTAATTAGTTTTTAGAGTAGTTACCTTGAAGATATTAGCATTAAACAAGCTACTCTGTTAGTTTGAGATTAAACAAAGCTTTTTTTTCTTTTTATGTATTGATAAATACTTCTGACTTGTTCATCATTTCTGGAAAATGCTACATCTATAAATTGCCACTTATAATAATCAATTAATTAATTGCTGTTGGCTTTTGTTTTACTTGTGGAATGAACATTTTGAAAGTGAAAGATTAATCTAATTTTTGCTTCCTAAAGGTCAGTGATTCAGGGGAAGTATTGAGAGACTTGACTCGCGAGACTCAAAATGTTGAGGTTAGTATAATAATCTTCACTGTAAGGTGATTTGTTTCAGTGCTGTATAGAAGAGGGGATAATGAAGTTTTTTTTTTTTTTTTTTTGCAGTTACAACCAGTTAACACTGATATTAGTTCCCGAACAAGATTCCCAACTATTTTGGTGGATGGGAAATCAAATATGCAACCAAGAACAGCAGCGAAAAGACGGCTTGAAACAATGAAAACTGCTTCCAGAATCCATGGAGGTTCTGAGAATAACTTAACACCAGCCTTTGACGGGATGTTTGACACCTTAGCAAAACGATGTAAGGTAGACAAAATGAAAGATTATGTTTTAAGTCAGAAAATCTTAACAAAGAAGGTAGTCTCAGCTGCATTTAAGGAAAATTCAAAAGCTTTTGAAAGCTCGCCAGAAAATGTAAAGAGAAGCATTGCAGTTTTCTATAGTAGTGGTGTAATGGGCAAGCGTAAATATAAGTCTGTAAGACTTGCATTATCAATGAAAAAAAAAGGGAACAATGGGAAACGGGAGGTCAGCTATTACTGTGATGCCAAACTGCCCTATTCCAAAATTGCTGCCCTATAACAAGCTTGTCAAAGAAATCAACCAAGTCAGCATTGGAAATGTGTACAAATTAGAAGAACAGTTTCAAGGTGTTATGGAAGATGAAACAACACAAGGTTGCTTTTGAAAGTTAATTGAGTATTTGCCACGCTTAGCAAAATTTTACCTCAGAAAAGACAAGAAGGAAACCCTTCAGTGGTTTGGCAAAACTGAGGGTACTTTTTTATTTGCAGTGGGTTGGGGATGGCTGCCCATTTGGGAAGAACAAAAGTTGCATCAAGCAATGACAACTTTATTAATTTTGGGGGTAATTGTGAAGAAACTTCGCCAGTTGTACGTAAGTACTGTCAGTTCTTGTGCAAAGAAATTAGTGAGATAGAGAAAAAAGTCTTTGAAATTGAGGGCTTCCATGTAACCTTTAAATGTGCTGAATTGCCAAATGACATGAAGATGTTGGCTATGCTGGGAGGCGAACTACCCAATAGTGCAAGATTTTTCTCAACTTTTGCAGATGTTTCAAAAGACAACTGCATTGACTTAAAGGGGACATTTTTATCCCACTTAAGTTTGTCACGGGGAAGTACTCTCCGGCCACCAAGGACACAGACCATGTGGAAGCCTTGGAAGTATGAAGAGAGGATCAAAATTGCAAATGAGGTTGACAAATTTAAAAAATCCTTGTCTGAGAAACAACTGAAGGAGAAACAATTTTGAAGCAAAGTCACAGAATTTATTGCACGTAAGAAGAGTCGCCAAGAATTTGTCCCTTTAATTGGGAAATTGATTGATCTTGCCCATGTGGAGCCTTTACATATCAAGAATAATGCCTGGCAGTATTTCTTTAAGGGGGTTCTGAAAGAGGCAGTTGGAAAATCAAATCTTCCAGACAGCTGCAAAAAGTTTGCAGACATTCCAAATGACAGCATTGTCTCTAGAGTTTTAACTGCACTGAAGTTTGAGGTAAAGGCCAAATGTTTGGAAAGAAAGGTAAAGAAGTAGTACGATGAAACACAGGGTAAGGGTCAGGATCTCCAGTATAGATTTACTGGAAAAGATTCCAGGCTACTTTGCCACAATTATGGCTCCTGGTAAAACTAATTTCACGTATATTGATAAAATAGAATATTTTATAATAACATAATTTATGCGTCGTACTCTTCTCGGTATGGTACTCCATTCGGTATTTTACATGTGCTTTTAACTGAGCTATTCATATACTGCCATTTAATCTCAAGGGTGATAAGTTAATTTAACTAATGTCAAACTCCAAAATTCAAGATAACTGAAAATAGGTAAATCAGACTTAGAGGAAGTTCTGAAATAATTTATCCACAGACATATTTTCCGAGCTCAACTACTCAGTTGAATCGATCAACCGCGCAGTCAAGCTCCGCCGAAGTTTTCGACGAGCTATCTCACACTTTTCAAGACCGGTGAAATACTTTATACATATGTTAGTAACTTCAATTTCAACACTTCGTCTCGCAGCTAGTCTCGCAGCCTCGCATTTACAATTCGAAATCTTACTGCTAATGTAATTTCATTGCTATAAGTTTTCTTACCGCTGTCACTCGCCGTTCTGTCATCAAATGGAGTACTATTCTCTTGACACAGTCGCTTTATTTCCTGGTCTTGAGCTACCTTGGTTTCTGCCCCCTGTCTAATGTAATATTTCATTTCTCCTTTGTCGCTTTCTCTGCACATATGCGGTCTGGCTTCTGAGGGCTTGACCCAGATCACGAGAACCTCCTTTCTCTCTTCCTCAGGTTGTAGTATGGGAAAATACGGCGGCTTAATGTTGCCGCGGCACGCTCCAGCTATCTCTTTCTGTATAGTTTCCAGGTCTCCTTGAATACCATATGGAACAGCGTCCCGGTTGTCTGGTGAATCACAGTTTTCCTTCTCTTCTACTCCGATGATGATGTATCCGCCGTTAACATTGTAATAGTCGTTAGCGAAGGCGGAAATGGTGTGGATAATTTGCCAGTGCGGACCGCCTTTAATTCGTGGCTTGTTGTGCCACGCTTTTTTGAACTCTACTCGTTGTGATTCAACTCCCTGAAGAGCGAGGAGATCATTTATGTTTATCGGAATAAATGAGGGGTACGATTGTGCGGCAGCCATTTGTCCGAAATTCTTTCGCTTCTTTCACGCGACCCTCGGGGCTTCTAGAATCCAGTTTAGGTGGGTGGGGTGTTGCTCAATTAAATTCGACAATCTTAAAGTAACACTCAGTTTATGACCCAGAACCCCCTTTTGGACTGCTTGTTTAAAGTTATCGTGACCTATAATGCGTACTTCACCTACTGTCGATCGTGACGTGACGTTATGTATTTTGAGACTGGTGCAAGAAATAACAAAAGCCCTAATACCCAATGACAAGTCCACTTCCATTTACAACTCACTGTTCAATTTTCCGAACCCTAACCTTACCCTACTTCTTTCCAAACAATGTTCAGCGCAATGCACCGGGGGTGGGGAGGGAGAAACGTTAGGTGTCTCCGAGGGTCATTTGTAGCTTTGCAATTATCGAAATATTAGCCACTTGGCTCAATTTGGTTGACAATGTCAAAATTAAGGCAATCGCGGATTTTTATGAAGTGTAAACAGGGCTTTAAAACAAGGATAACGAGGCTTGAGTGGAAATGAGAAAGTTTATATCAACGTGCCCAATATCCCGTTCATAATTTACGTGCTTTGCATACAATTATAGCAGGCCGATCACTTAATTAACATATGCAACCTGATGATTACTTGAGGCCAAAAGGTCCGCGATGTAATGGCAACAAAAAATACGGCAAGAACGCAGTTTTGATACGGTAAGAATTATCATATTCGATATTTCGCAGATCACATTAGCTCACATTACGAGCTAACGGTCCTACCGGTAGCAGATATCGGTGGAAGACAACTTCCCTGACTACGATCTTGAAAGGGAATAGCTTCTCCGAAGGTGATCGTAAACTCACGCTCCTAAACGCAATTGACAATACTCCTGACTATAAAACCTTCGTATCGATTAAAACATAAGACGGCTTGGCTAAACTCACGTGATCGAGAAAATGCAATTTGTTCACCTAAATTACCTTGCTCGTTGGCCTCAGTTCGTTTTCCTGTCAAAATAGTTTGACACTGCAGTTTGTACTCAAAAGCGTCGCGGATGAAAAATCATCAGAAAAATCGAAAGATGTAATTGAAATGCAAGAGGCGAGGAATAAAATTATTTTATAGTGAGGACTGAAAGAATTTAATGTATTTAGTGCCAAGTGGTTGAATATTTAAATTATTATCAAAGTTAGAAGTAATGGTTCTCTTTTGTAGCATGTTGACATGTTTTGATTATAAGCTGAGTGACACTATGGCAAATGTTTGCTGACGTATATGTATACCCCAGCGCTTCGATGTGCTCCTTCATCAGCGTCAAAATGAATCACATATGTTACATTAATATAATGCCGAATTTTTTCAATAAAACCCGCTTTAAACTTTTTTTTTTTTCTAAGTACATTTAATTTACTCGATCTTTCCTATCCTCGAAACAAATGGTTTTGGTTAGTCGTAATGAGCACTGGACGGAAGGGTTTTTGTTCGCCTCCCCCGTTTCAGTTACTTAGAACATAGCCGGAATATAGCCCCTGTGGGAATGGTTTCCAATCGTTGCAGAACACTTGAGTACAGCTGGGGGCTCAATTCACCCCCCCCCCCCCCGCTCCCCCAGTTAGAATTTAGAGGCCTCTATAGTAACGCTCATTCGCAGTAGTACTTGCATTGTCTAATTAACCATTTTTTCACAGTTATTTTGTTGAAACATTTTTCTTGCATAGTTAAAGCTGCTGGTGCTGAGTACAGAATATTCTTCGTGGTGTATCAATTCGTACACTGAGTTGGCCAAGGACGGTTATTAGAGGTGGACACCTCGTCACGTACGGTTACTTGTTTTAAGGATGGCGTTCTTTCTATTGATTCTCATTTGCGTGGCATCGATCGCTGCTGTAGTCTCCGCTACTAACGTGACAGTCGTTACAACTTGCACTTCCCTGATCAATGATCAATGTACACAGAATCTCACGTCTTGCCTTCAGCCTCCTTGTTCACTGTCATGTGGAAGGACATCACCTCAATTTTCTTGTAGTCAAGACTGTGTTCCGTCATCTAATCTCACAGAAGGGTACCTGTGTGATGCATTGGAGTGCCAAGCATCGCAATATTGCCACCACACTTGCAACATTATCAATTGCAATTCATCGATCTGCACATCCAACGACTGTACCCAGCAATGCTTTGTTGCTGACTGCGGGAGGATGGTCTGCAAGGAAGACGTCTCCAACTGCAATCAAGTAGTAATTATACCAAAAACTGGCCAAGACATGCACTGTGCTGCGAGATCGTGCAATCAAGAATGTAAAAGTTGTAAGAAAAATTTCTTTAGTGAGATGACATGCTCGTCTTCAGTTGACACGTGCGAGCAAAGAGGGCTAAATGGCAAGTTTCACTTGAAGTGTTTAGCTGGAGTGAAGAACTGTACACAGAAAACAGATCTTTTTTCCATCGCTAATATGGAATGCCATGGAGATAAGTGTGTGCAAAGTTGCTTTCATAGCACGTGCGACATGAATTGCTCATCGAGTGTGCGAGAATGTGCACAGTCTGAAGATGGGCTTGGGTCTGCTGTGATCTCAATGAACTGCGATGCACAGGTCTGTACACAGCACTGCGGCGATAGCCGCTGTAATATGATATGTTCGTCAAGTGTGAAGGAGTGCACGCAAACATGCAAAGGAACTTGTTCCATTAGGTGTGATGCAGAAGTGTGCCATGACGATTCAACCACCACCGCAACGCGACCTAGCCTCTATCCCATACCTACTAATAACATTTCAAAGATTAGCATTAAGTTTGTAACTTTCTGTCTTGTGGGAACGTCTTTGGTCACTTTGTAAATGTTGTTTGGAACTGCAATACACATAGTAAATGTTGTGTACTTCATAGCTATTGATGAAATCAAAGGTTCACGATATACAAACATCCACATCGTAAAAATGCTGGTTTTTTTGTTTATTGGCAAAGACGACTCCTTAAGTAAATATAACTCCGAAAGTTATTATCATTTATTTCCATTCATACTTTTCTAAGGATAAATACAACACTAAAAAGAGGAGGCTTGTGTGATTTTCTGTATGAGGATTATATAGACTATGTTCTTATATACAAATTACATTTTGCCCGGACGCATTGCAACTTGATTTTTTTGTCCTGGTCATAGAGTAAAGCTCGTAGATTGCAAAGATCTTTATTTTCCTCGCAGACTATTTTCAATTTGCTCTGGAAAAGGATAAGCAATCGAATCGCAAGCTGCTGGTATCATACAATGCGACACAATAGATATATGTCTTACTACACGGCTCTAATACATGACCACAACTAACCAGAAATGGCTTCTATTTGCGAACACCTTTGAAAACAAACTTACTTGTGTGCAGAGGGCTGACTAATCATAATCATCATCATCATCATCATCATCATCATCATCATAATCACCATCATCACCATCATCACCATCATCTTGATCAACAACGACTTTTTAAAACTTAAACAAGCGAATATTAAAATTAACACCCGACATTGTTATGATGATGATGACGACGACAACAACAACAACAGGGTTTATTTGAAATGTAAAATTAACTTAATTACTAATTAATAAATAAATTAAAAATACATACAGTTGCTGGTCACTCAAAATAACTAAAGAGCTAAACTAGTTGGGTGACCACCATTTATTAATTTAAAATAACTATAAGGTCAGGAAAGAGGCATTTTACATTTTACATTTTACACATTTCATTAAGGAAATAGATTACAGAACAAATAATTCTTAAACATGTATACAATAAGAAGTAAATAAATAAAAACAAATAATAACAGAAACACCAAAATATAGCAATCAGTAGTAAAACTTAATAGAAATTAATGAAATGCGAGGATAATTCTCTTTTGAATGAATAGGGAGTTAGAATCTTAAATCTCTCTTCAGTTTCATTCCATAATATAGGTCCATTGTATCGAATATGATAATGATAATAGCATTTATTTAAACACGATAAAAATTACAGCAGAGCTGATGTGGTTGTGTATATAAATTAAAACCATTAAAATTAAAAAAAAAATCCGAAATGTCTGGACTGAGCTCTGGGTCTTCGCGTTCAGCCCAAAACCGTGCCGACATTTTCAACTGAAAACATATTACCTTCAAACACACGTTGCTGCTACTAACTCTTGTATTTATTTTCAGGTGCAAGAATTGTTTCCAGAATTTGGTTTTTACCATGAACTGTCATCCACCCTATTTAATCCCAATTCGTACGGGCTTGATAAACTCCATCTTAACAGCCTAACCAGGTCAACCCCAAACAAACCTGAACCAAACACACCCCCCGTGCCCTCCCTGTAAGATGTTCCCTCCCCTCTCATTATCACAGATAGTGATTGGCCTCCCTTACCTGCCCCATCACAACCCTCCAACCCAACTATACCATGCAGGTACAGCAAACAAAGCTCGACTCCCCCTGCATGTACCCTTACCAGTTCCAAGCCAGGTCCTAAACCTAGCCCTACCCAATTTATCTCCAATGTTCTCCAAAAACCCAGCCCTACAAAATGCAGCTCCATTGCCAAACCCTGCTATACCAAATTGAGCTCTAAATCTAGGCCCAGCCAGCCCAGATCCAAGATCAGCCTTAACCAGCCCAGCCCTTGCCAAGATGGTCCAACACCTACCTCTAGCCAGCCAAAGCAGAAATTCAGGTGCCCTAAACCCAACCCAAAATCCAACCCTACCCAACCAAGACATAAATTCAACCGTACCCTGCCAAAGCCAAAAAACAACCCTACCCAACACAATAAAAAAGCTAGCCGGGCTCCCCAGCCCAGTACAAAAAGTAGCCCCACCAATCCCACCCTGAAACGTAGCCTTACCCACCCCAGTACAAAGCCTAGCCGTGACCAGCACAATCAAATACCAAGGCCTAACCAACCAAGTCAAAACTCCGGCCCCACTCAACCCAGTAAAACACCTGGCCCTACCCAACCCAGTAAAAAATTTAGCTCTACCAAGCCTAGTTAGAAACCTTGTTCCACTCAACCCAGCCAAAAATGTTGTGCTACCCCTCCCAGTCTAAAACCTTACCCTGCCCAGCCAAGTCAGAAACCATGTTCTAGCAAAACCAGCCAAAAGCCTTGTTCTACCTATCCTAGACATAAATCTAAATCCAACCCAGTCATGACCCTATCTATACTCAGCCCAGTGAAAAACCTAACCCTACTCAACCCAGTCAAAATCCCAGCTATACCCAGCCCAGTGAAATACCTAGCTACACCAAACCTGAACAAATGCCCACCCAACACCACTCTGAAAGTGAGCCTGATGCTTCTCTGCCAAAAGCAGATGAAGATGAAAGCCCTGAAGTCAGATCATCAGATGCCAGGTTTTCTCCCAAACAAACTACATGTATTCTACGATTACCCAGTGGTACAACATTGTTTTTGTTTTATTTACAGCTTTGCTTTCCTTTTTTTTCTTCTGGTTACTCTGGCACAGTGTAACATTGTCTTCCTTGCATTGATACTCCCTTTTCCAATCATAATAACTACAGCTCTTTTTTCAGTTTGTTTTATAGACATGTCACACCCTGCAAATGCTGATCAAAATTGCAAAACAGATAAGACTGAAAAAAAATCAAACAAACAAATCCAAGAGAACAAACTGTCATCAAACAATGAAGATGAACTACCGGTAAATGAACAAATCATCCGTGACGAAGATTCTGAGGACATTTGCATTTCTATTCTAACTTTTATAAAGGTCTTGCTCTGCATTCTTATCCTTTATGAGTGTCAATTTAATTTCATTGAACACCAACCATTTGGTAGCTTGCTATTTAGGAGAATTCTAGCAACTGTTTTGAGAGTTCAATGTTCATTAATCATTATTTCAATGCATGTGTTGCCTGAGAAAAATGTTGGTTCCTTGGTAGGCATATATGAACAAGGAAACAATGAAGATGATTTTCCAAAAGAAAAAACATGTTCAGATTCCTTGTTAAACTTTCTGCATGTTATGCATTTTAGAACACTTAAACATAAAAAACAAAGGTTGGTTCTGAACAAAACCTGGAAACATGTTTTGAACTGAATTTCAAATTTCAAAAAGAAATTTATAAACCATTCCTCTTCTGTCAAGAACCGCAAAACAAAAACAAAGCAGTCAAACAAAAATGACAAGATAACAGTATGTTCAACAACAGAAACTTATATAATTCAGTATCTTGTTTTCGGCTTGTCTGTGATATCTTTACCAGGGTTAATTATAATATATTTGGTTATTCCTAAAATTCAAATTTTCACTAAATTTCTGCACAACCTTTCAGATGATTGGTTAGAAAATGTGGTGTTATCTCATTCATATTTATTTTCCACACATCATTACCTTTACATGTCTTCAGTCATTTTTGGTAATATGGCTATTAACAGTTTTTGCACTGCAATTCTGTTGGAAACTTTTCTTGCTTTAAGTGGTTCATACATATTATTAGTTTCAATACATCCCATATTACAAGAAATCTTACAGTTCTGCAGCTTTACAAGTCTCACATGTGTATATTTTATGCTGTTATATGTAGGAGAATATGGTTTGGTACTGTTATTATTTTTCTTTGGCTTTTTATTTCAGTTTACAAGTGAAACTTTTTTGCTTTGTAACTTTTGGTCATTTGGCACTTTGTTGGGGTTTTTTCAATCTTTGAATATGTGCTTGTTGACTTGTTCAACATATTTTTATCTCTTCCTGGAAATTTACTTTGTTTTGTTTCACCATTTAAGCCCTATATGGTGCAAGTTTTTTGTCAAAGACTGGTATGGAAAAACTCATATATTTCGACTACTACAAACTGCCACTGTATCAGATCTTGAAAAACAAATCTTAGTGAAATTCAAACTTTCTAGTAACGACTACTGGTTAAGTGGTCCAGGAGGAAATAAAATGGCCAATCAAGCCAAACTTGTTGATCTCACCACAGTGCATATTAGAGAAAGGTTGCTTGGTGGGATCGACAAGTGCTGCATCAAGGGGTGTACAGAGGATGCAGTATCTCAAAGAAGACTGCAATGTATGGCAGGGGTTTATGAATTGAAAATAGCACCTGAAAATCTTTGTCAAGCAAATGACATCCCCTTATTTGTCTGTAACCATCACTATTACTCTCAAAAAAAAACGGGGCCATAAACCAAAGAGATTATATTCAAGTGTCCTACATGCCCAAAAAATACCTTTCAAAGCCAAGGACAAAACAGACGCAGATGATTGTGTTTCTTTGCTTGGAGTGAAAACATGCACATCATGTAAAAAAGACATAGTTGTGACTATGACAACACCATGTTCACAACACATTCTTAAAATTTCATCAAAGTATTACATGTGTGCATGCAACTGCTTCGATCAGACAATTAATGGTAAAATTCAAGAAATTAACAGTGACATGTATGAGTGCTTTTCAGATAGAGAAGGCCATTCAGCTAAATATGACTTTGAGCAAAACTACATCTGCACTGAATGCAGTCCAGGGTACTTAAAAACAATCAAGATAGAGAAGGATAATTATCAAGCGGGTTTAGGTAGAAAATCAAAAAATGAAAACACTCAAGAGAAAACATCACAATCATTTGCTGAAACTCCCCATATTACATTTCCTTTTTCTGCTTATTTTTCTGGCTCTACTTACAACAGCAATAAAAGCATATTACATGATTATGAATCTATTTCTAATATGTTCTTGTTACTGTCTAAAACACAGTTTCCTCCTTGGGAAGTCCATCTACAGCATGGAAAAACTGGTGCCATGCTACATTTTTACCTTGAATCGGGTTCTGAGTCTTTACCAACAAAGAAGTTAACACTATTTTGCCCATTTCTGTTTGGTGCACCTCACCAAGTTTCATTTTCAGTATATGTACTGGGAAAACAAGTTGACAGTGGTTTTCTTCCTGATGACTATATAAAAAAAATAAGTCATCTTCTTGACACCCTCTTCTCATTGCAGCTTTGTCTTGGTATTTATGACGAAAAGTTGCTGAAATCTATCAAAGTGAGACAGCAAATTAATGACTCTGGAAATGATTGCAATAAAACTTGTCAAATAGACTCAAAATTTGTGCTTTCTAATTGCTATGGGAAACAGATAAGCGAAACTGTAAGAAGTGTCAATCCTCAAAGACCATGCAAGAGGTTTCTACTATCTCCTTATGCAGAAAAATGTTCAAACTGCACAGTCTTATTACAAAATATGAACATATTTCATGAACGTCAGATGTCTTCTGATAAATGCAGTTCTGACTCACATACTGCACTAGCTAAACTTAGCTTTGCTGAGCTACTTGAAAGATACAAAAATTTGAGAAAATCATGTGACTACTGGAAATCAAGAACTAGATATTACATGAAAAGAAAAAAAATTGAGCCCCCAGTTAATTTTAACATGTGTTCAACAGAGCTAGGTGGACTTATAGATACAGCTGTTAAGGACAATTTGTTAACAGAAAACTCTGTCTTATATTTGTTATTGCTGGATACTGTGATAGGATTGCAAAAGCAGGAAAAAGAGTTTATGAAAAGTAGTAAAATGACCTTAAACAAAAAAAAGCCGAGAGCAAAAGGAATGAGGTACCATCCTTTGGTTATTAAGTGGTGTTGCTCCTTAGCCAGCAAATGTAGGGGAAAAGGTTATGAAAGCATTCGGAACATACTTCCACTGCCTCATTGGCAAACAATTAAGCAATACAGACAGACCAGTTCTTCATCAGAACCAATAAACCAAGAAAACTTGCGATGAATGGTACAAGAAATGGAAAGGCAAAATTGTAAAGCAATTGGTGGCATCCATTGGGATGAAATGATTATTCAAGAAGGCATTGTAGTTTGTAAAAGAACAGGAGAACTAGTTGGTTTTGAGAATCTTGACATTCCAAGGGAATTAAGTAAAGATTTTGATGCCATGTAGAAAGAAAGCAATGAAATTTGTATTGATGATAACGAGTCCTCAGATTCTGAGTCTGACCGAAATTCATCCAGTTCATCATCAAATGAAAGTGATTCTGGTAAATATCCAGCAATTAACACTCAGTTGAAAGCAAAAATGGTATGTCGGTTCTTCTTTTCTTCTATTGAAGGTGACTTCTCTTGGCCTGTTGCCAGTTTCCCAGTGCGACAAATGAACAGTGCAAAACTAAAAGTGTTAGTTTGGAAAGTAATTGAGGTACTTTCTAAGACAACTATAAAAGACAGTCATATTCAGGTACTCTATGGCGTTTGCGATGGTTCTTCTTATTCTCATGCTTTTTTCCGCAAATCAAATGTACAAAACTGGGTGTGTTATAATCCTTACAACAACAATGTACCAATTTGGTGGCTTTCAGACTACCCCCATCTAATAAAAAAGCTAAGAAATTTTATTGTTAATCCAGACAGAAATATGGAATGGTCAAAGCAGAAGGTAACTTCTCAACACCTCATTGACGTTGTTGAATGAAAACAAACAAAACTGCGCTGGAAACATGTTAAATTGAGTGCACGAACAAAAATGTCTGTAAAACGAGCAGTGGAAGTGTGTTCTGAAAATGTTGTGACAGACATATGTGAGGGCAGTTTTCCCCTTGAAGAGACAATTGGAACTCAAATGTACTTGAGTATATGTGCAAAATTATTTAGAATAATGAATAACAGTACAGGGATAGATCCATCGAGTTACAGAGAGCTTGTCAAGGTTATGAATTGGTTCACTAAGTGGCACAATGAGATCAAAATGACAACACCTGAGAGGGGCCAACAAAAAGATCATTGGAAAAAATTTAATACTGAACAGACATATAAAGACTTAGTAAGATCTATTAGAGCTTTTCTAGGGTTGGTGCAGTACATTCAAATGAACTATCCTGATACTATTATAATTCCAAAAACAATGTGTCAAGATGATGTAGAAAACTATTTTTCCCTACAGCGGGCACGCATATCATCAGGTCAACCAACTGTTCTCCAGTTTTTTGAATCTGCTGCAACATTAAACACAGACCTATTACTGACATCTGAATTTGGGGATCTTCATGGAAACATTGGCTCATACGATCCAGTGTCGACACCAAATGCAACAAACATACCTTTGCTTAGAAGAAACAAATATAAACTTTCTTCAGAGCATGATTCTCAATATTCTTTTGACCTCAGTGATTTAAATAACTATTCATTTCTTCCAGTCACAGTTCCACAAGGTACTTATGATAAAGCACAGACACTTCAACTCCTGCGGCATGCAAACCAAACTTTAGACTATATTGATCTATCAACTTCATCTACAATAATTCAGGCCAACCAAATTATTGTACATGCTATGAAAAATGAAATAAACTCTCAACAGTTGTTAGAATTTGTTTCTTGTGTAGACCATGGGCTTCGAATGCACTATTTCAAAAAAGAAAGCTGGACTGAAAATTCATTGACAAAAGCACTGGTGGCGCTAAAAAATGACAACAATTTAAGGGTACTGTGGAATAACATGTTAAGTAAAATGCATCTTATCAACATGGACAACGAATTAGTATGCAATTTGCTATTTTTGTTTGTGACAAAATTTACCAAAAGGAGATGTGTAACATATTTGGCATTTGATGGATTTGGTCCAAGTCCTCACCAAGACAATTCTGCTATACGGCAATTGCTTAAAAAGTATGACTTGTTTGTTGACAAAAAAATGGAGACTGTAATAGATTCAACTGCCAAATCAAAAAGTAAATGCCATGGCTGTGGAGAGCTGGGACACTGGGTTAGAGAATGCCCTAAAGGCTACAACAAAAATTGGCTCACCACACAAACATGTTCAAATGCAACCAACTTGGACACTTTAGAAGAGATCGCCCTTTCAAAATGACAACACAGAAAACAAAGCCTATTTCTTTTGGCACTACAAAGCAGACCAGTGCACCTGAAAAAAGGATTTGGTATCACCCATCCAGTGCATTACCTAAAATGATTGGAATGTTAGACAGCTGTGATCTTGATACAAACAACACATATGTGCCACTTTCAGTCGACAATGCAAATTCCAAAACAACAAAACAGGGATCAAATCAGTGGTTCCACTATCGAAAAGGTAAAATTAATGGAAGTAAGGCTGCAGTTTCTTTAGGATGGCATGGTAAGCCTGTCATGGAAAAGTACTGGAACCAATTAAGACAAGGAGAAAAGGCCACAATTCAGAAACTGGTTCCCAGAATGACTTGGCAATGAAATGGGGAACCATGTGTGAAAAAAGTGCTATGGCAATGTATATTTCCAAGTTCCTTTCCAGGACTTATCCCAAGAGCAAGGTTAGCGAGACTGGAGTACATATAATAAATGACGAAAATGGAATTCCATGGTTAGCACCTTCTCCTGATGGGTTAGTACAAATTGAAACAATTACAGACAGTTTAGGAGTTGTAGAAATTAAATGTCCATTTATGGGAGGCAAACCAGTACCATACAGAAATGTTTGTGTCAACCACATCCCACAAGTAATGCTTGAAATGTATTGTACCAACACTAGGTGGTGTCATTATGTTGTATGGACTCCAGTTGGTTACAGCATATACCTTCTTGAAAGGGATGATGAGTACATAGCCGACTTGCAAAGTTATCTGAAAAAATTCTGGAATTCTGCAAATGAAAGAGAAGGGATCATGCCCAACTGGCAGGCTGACGTACTTAACTTAAAAAGGAGGGCTGAATGCATTTCAAAAAAGTGTAGAAAGCTGTCATGTGGCAATTCATTGAGAGATGATGGTATACTTGAACATGAATTTATCAATTTGTTTTGGAACAGTCAAACGGAAAAGACAAATGACAAAAAAAAAGTTAAACCAAGAAAATGTGGAGGCTGTAAAGTGAAGAGTGGAAATGTAAATTAAATCCCTGTGAAATGAGACTGGAAAAGCTTCAGCACAAAAACGTTTTAGTTGTCAAGCCTCAAAGTTTCTATCAATCATGTACTTGGGGTTCTGGGGGACTTGGAAATAGCTGCCATCAAGATACTGTTCTTGAATTACTTTATCATCCTTTCAGGCGCCAAATTCAAATACCAAGCAATTCTGGTAAAGGAATGTGTGTCTTAGAAGAATGCTTCAAATTAAGGGAAAAGGGAGATTTACTAGACAGCAAAGTAAAATTATGGAAGTGGCTCCGAGATGAAACTGATAATGGACAGATTTATTATTCATTTGGAAGATCTGCTTCAATAATTGGAATTTTCTTTCGACTGATGGAAAATAGTGAAGAGTCTTTTACCTTAAACTTTAGAATTACAGAGAAAACATCTACCCTCTGTTCTTTACAACCCCAGAAACACTCAAGCCAGCGAATTAAGCACCATGTTATTTTCCCACTAACTGATGATGATATATTGCGACATCATGCATCACCTGACCACACATACAAAATTAACTTGGTCGTTGAGCATCTGCTAACAAGAAAAAATCAGTTGCTACCATCAGGCTGGTGTGGCAATGTTATTTGTGACACTGATCCACCAGATTCAGGTTCATGCATATCTGAGATTACAGCCAAAACAGCTAAGTTTTGTAATGGGAAGAAAAGAGTGACATCAGAGGCAATCAGTAATCCCAATTTTTTTGGTCACACAAAATACTTCCAGTACATATATTCCAAACCTTGCAATTGATGAAAATATCCATATTAAAAATATTAAATTCAAACTGACCGGAATTGTGTATTTCAATGGAATTCATTACTGGTGTGAAGTTATCTCGACACATATAGGCTACAAAAATGGCTGGTATTTTTATGATGGCATGATGAATGGGGGTAGAGCTAGTTATGTTGGTGACACTCCTCAGTGTATACAAAAACAATACGTCCACATTCTCCTTTATGAACAGTGCACCACCCATGCAAATATATATGGCAAGACACTTTCATATGAAAAAGACAAACTAAATTCCATAATTTCATTCTACAAGCATGAGCTAAATCTATCAGACAATAAGGTTAAGATCAAGAATTTGAAAGAAATTCTTAGACATGAGGCTATTTCATTTCAAAACAATGCAAGACTAGATGAGTTGAAAACACTAGTTTTAAATATCCCAGATGGTAGGACACAAAATAATTCACCCATGCCAAACAATTTTCCTGACACAAATATGACAACACCTCCAAGTGTTAAGGACATGCTGTCTTTAAAACGCATGTCTGGAAAGCCAAAAGATACAACAGATTACACACCTGAACGCCATGCCCCAAAGAAGTTAAAGAAATTTTTTTCGCCTTTGAAAAAATCTTTTGTTAAAAAAAAAATCACAAAATGTATTGAGACATTTAAAGATCTTGTAAACAGAGTTACAGGTCCTGATGATACTGCTCATAGTTCATCAGAAGATGAATCAGACCAATGCCAATTAAACACCATGCAAGATTCAAACCCTTTTTTTAACTACCTTGAAGAACCTCTACCAGAGGAAATTCAGGACTCTAAATCAAATAGTTATCTGGCCAAGAGTTTTAGCTCTGAGCTTCCATTTCAAATGGTTGCTACTGAGGAATTATGGGAGTTTAGAGAGTTTGACCGTTTAAAAATACCAAAGGTTGAAGATGGTGGAGCAAGACTTGAGCAGATCAGACGGTATGTCCTTAAATTTGGTATTGATTCACCACTGATACTTACATTTAACCAGAAAAATGGGAAAGCATATTTAGCTGAGGGAAATCACAGGCTTGCTGTTGCGATGAGTGAAGGAATTCCTTATCTCCCGGTACATGTTACTTCACAATGGCTTGAACCCAATGAATCAGGAAACTTTAAAATCATAGCAAATCACTTAGAGATATCAAACATAAATGAGGAATTACTTCCCCAGCATTTTGGACTAAAAGTAAAATCAACTTTATGAGTGAATTTGATACTGCAATGATAGAGAATGCGTCATTGTGCAAGAGAATGCGTCAATCAAGGTAGTTGTATGCAACATCTTGAAGATGTTGTGCACATGATGAACACATGATCAATGCAGCATCCATGATTCCCTATGTGCAAGTCTCATAGGGGGAATAGCCCATCCGAAAGCATTACTTTACAAAACTGAAAATTAATAAGGTTAGTCGTCAAAATCAATTTCCCATTTTCATTAAATTAAACTCATATTGACCACAGTCCAGATTTTCCCTCAAGACAGCTTAAATTTTGCGGTGAAAAAGTTTTAACTAAAACTTATACAAAAATATGCCAAAAGGTTTGATGAGAAAAAAGTAAAGAAGATGAGCAAACTTTGGTAGATTTTAGTTCAGCTCATCACTGTTCGCAAGCAAAATGTCAGCTAGCACAATCCAGTTACATTAAATGAATTAAATTTTTCTTGTTTGCCATATTACACCTTGGTCGTGTGTACAGACCTCACTACATTCGGTCTATATTCATGTCCTTGGTCAAGATTCTCCCATACAGACCTCCTGCTCAGGTAATAAGAGCTAATTATTATATCAGGCTCTGTCTCACAAGGACTGGGAACTACCAAATTCAAGAATTTGATTGGCTGAAATCAATATTGAAAGGGGTCTAGATTTTCACATCTAGACCGGCATCTAGACTGGTAATGTTTTGCAGTGAAAAAGTTGCAAACTAAAATACAAAATCATTGACTATTTTCTTCTAACAATATTTGTTTATGGAAATTCCAAAAAGCCTGATGAGAGAAAAAGTAAAGAGGAAGAGCAAACTATGGCAGAATTAAGTTTAGCTCATCGCCATTCGCAAACAAAATGTCACTTAGAACAAACCAGTTACATTAAATGAATTAAATTGTTCTTGTTTGCCATATAATAAACATCTTGTTAACCAAGCTTAGTCCGTCTATCTGTATAGGAGAATCTTGACCTCGGTCATGTGTACAGACCTCACTGCATTCAGTCTGTACTCACATCCTCGGCCAAGATTCTCCTATACAGACCTCCTGCTTGGTTAATAAGAGCTAAGCATTAGCCATATTATTTTTCTTTCCAGCCTCTTAGTGGTCTAGAATCCTAAATCCTTGGATCAAAATGATTTGAACTGAACAGCTTTAATTAAAATTCAACTCAAGACAGACCTCCTGACCAGCAAATAACATATTTATTTATTACATGGCTTAGCTCTGAGCAGGCAAGATAAATGGAATTCTGCACTGTGATTGACCACCCAAGCAGCCAAGATAGGGTTATCTTGCCCCATTGGAATAACCCACAGTGTCTCACAAGAAAATAGTGTTCTTTTACCATATAATAAATTCTTTATTGACCAAGCTTGTTCAGTCAAGGTGGCTGGATATTGGCCTCATGAACCTTGACTCAACCTCGGTCCATAAACACACAGAAAAAAATTATCCAGCCACCTTGACCTCATGGTTGGTTAATAACCCACACTGAATATATGAAACAATTCTACAAGTTTGTTTCCTAATTACCTAGCAGAAATCAACAAATTGCAGGGCAGTTGATAAGTACAGCAACAACATATTTTGTGCTAAAAAAATTGCAACCCAATCTTAAAATAATGCTTTTATCAATGACGAGATTGTGAGAGAAAACATTTTGCTCAACATGTTTTATTATACAACTTAAATTAGTATAATGAAATGTTTGTGTATATATCATATTATGCCTTACATTTGTATAATATTAATGATTTGCACAGTTGTGGCAAACATCTTGACAGTCGTTATTTGTACAACTACTTTCCATGTAGATTTGTTTTGCAACCATAATCAACTGAAAATACAGTCAAATGAGATATACCCAGTATACAATGTACAAGTTTGTATTTGCTAAAAACTTATCTAAATTCAAATTATCCTTGTTTCCCTAACATATTAATTTTGGCCACTATCAACCAGCTCAAAAGTGTAAAATTATGACCTGGAAGGAAATGTAACAACTCTCCAAAAAGCAACCCCAATGACTGAATGCAGTGATGAAACTTCACAGTTTTTAGCAAATTCTAGAAGGCTATTACATTGTAAATCTCAAGTTCACATGTAGTGAAGGTTACTTTCCGAACTTTACAATAATAAATTAGTAGCAAATTGTTACCGGTATACCTTTACAAACATGAGGCACAAGCAACTGTCTGTATTCCTGGCCATATGCTGAGGCAGTAGACAAAAAGCTGATGGAAGAATTATAACACCAAATGATTCAGCAGGACTAACCACAGCATGAATTGATACAGCCAAGATAAATATATACAGTAATCCATGTGCAGTATTAATTATGAAGTACAGTTATGTGAGTGACATGATCAAGAAATACATCTAACACATGTTTGACAGCTACCGACACCAACAGGATATATGTGACCTTTCACGCGAAAACGTGCTATAACGACTTTCCGTTTTCGAACGGAATTCCGTTTAGAAGCCGTTTGAAAGCCGTTTGAAAGAAATTTGCATTCGTTCGAACGACCTGGGTCATCCGTTCAAAAAAATTTGCATCCGTTCGAACGGCTTGCTCACCCGTTTGGTAGAAACGTCCAGCCGTTCGAACGACTTGCTCACCCGTTCGATAAAAACGTCCAGCCGTTCGAACGACTTGCCCACCCGTTTGTTAAAAACATCCAACCGTTCAAACGACTTGCTCACCCGTTCGATAAAAAAGTCCAACCGTTCGAACGACTTGCTCACCCGTTCGATAAAAACGTCCAACCGTTCGAACGACTTGCTCACCCGTTTGTTAAAAACATCCAACCGTTCGAACGACTTGCTCACCCGTTCGCTGGAACATCCATCTGTTCAAACGACTTCAGTAAAACGTTGAACGGCTTTGATCATCCATTCAGGAATAAAAATATCTAGGCATACGAGCGGTTGTCTTAACCTGTTCGGGTACTCGCGTGTTCATGTCACCTAAGGAAAAAAGCCCTTCGATCACTTGAACAGTCTGCTAGCAGATTACGCGACAATCACAAAATATCTCCAAATAATGAAGCTCATGAAGAAACAGTCCACGCAGAAAAATCGAACTACGGTGTAGTTAGCCTGGGATCCAACGGTTTTTGCTTCCGAATGCCGATTCAGAAGTGCTGTTTTCGTTTTCTTCTTGCGTGATCTGTGAGCGAAGACAACTTTCGTTCAAAGCTCACACTGAACCGCTGCTTGTGTAAACAAATGAGAACTACGATGTTGTAAATTTTAAAAACTTCTCGCAAAGTTATTATTACAGGCGAAGAGCTCTTGCAGAAAATATATTTTGCGTTTCTAAACATACGGTAAGATAACAGGTAAGATAAGCAGGTAAGATAACAATCATGTTGTTGTGACGCCCTGAATTTGCATTAAGTTTCAAACATTAACAATGCGTGAAAACTGAGTCACGCTTTTGTCATGCATGCAAAGTCCTGTGCTTGTTTCCGTCGACTGAGAAGCTTGCTTGTTGTAAAATTTGGGTTACACTTCCCAGTAAATACGATGTATTTTTAGCCTTTGCCACAAGGAACATTCCGGAGAGAAAAAGCCATTTCAAACAAGCTCATTTCACGCCGCGGGTCTGGGACTCCGGGACACATCATAATAATAATAATAATTGTAAACAGTGTAGTAAACAGTAGACGAAGTGGTGAGAATCATCTTCTTCTTCGGCCACATTTGTTTATGTTTTGATAGATATAAACACTTTGTAGAACATGCAAACAGCAGCTCACGCCGATCAAAGAATTCGAAGTTTCATCAAATGCGCATCCGTACTTTACTTTTTCTTTGGCCGTTCGAACGGCTGCAATCATCCGTTACTTCTTAGGCGGTTCGGACGGTAGGTTAAATCTGGAAGTTGCTCGCTTGCGGACGCAAAAAGAAGTTCTTGCGCGTGCATTATTTTTGGGCTGTACTGAAAGACAAAGAATTTACAAAGACTCCCATAAACGACCGTGTATAAAAGAATCCAGCTTTTTCTATCTGCGCGAGAATCTCTCGCCGAGAAGGAATCAACGAGTCAGTTACAGTTACATTGGACAATTATTTTGCAAAGGCAAAGAACAATTTTTTCGACTTCTCTCCCTTTATACCAGGTAAAGAATTACACAGACGCCTGGAGTCCATGTAAATGACGCCTTCTGACAGCTGTATTGTTGTTTTAAATCAGTCAGTAGTTGTTTATTATGCAAACACGCACAAGTTCCGGCGGACCAATTAAAACACTTACACTTCATTTATCCAATGAAAACAATGGATTTTCGATCCGCGCGACCTTTAGTGTAACATATAAAATAGGCTCTGTTATCAAAGTAAAGTAGTCACATTTGTTAGCGAGTAGCCTCCACAGTTTTCAATCTCAACAGTCGCGGAATGTCTCTAAGACAGTTGTGCAAGCAAACAAGTAAACGTGTTTCAAAAGCACTTTTTCTTTTCCCTGAAGAACGCAAAACAGGTATCGCGTCAACTCGTTTCATCGTCGAGAAAGACCTCGATTTAGTGGAGGGACAGTCTGTCCAGGTTAACTGGGGGGGAAAGAAAGTGCAAGCGGAGATCCTTGCTGTAAGCGGTAAGTGTCAATCGTATGTTTTGAAGTCTATATCTTTTAGTTAGGTGATCCTTTCTCGTAAGCACTAGCAATTTGGGATACAGTTATGATTTTTTTTAACACCAAGTCCGTAATTTCACGTCCATGTTACAGATGACGAGAAAGTGTTAGCTGAGAAAGACCTGGAATGGTACAAGAAGAATTTTCCAGCAGCGACAGAACAAATCCGAGAAACCACAGAGCCACCAAGAAAAAAAGGTGCCCGAAATAAGGTAATCAGTTAGGTCGACTATTTCTTTGGGCTCGCTTAACTTCCTAATCTAAGCTCTGGGGAACTTCTTTTATTGGCGATTGACTCAAATTTACCATTTACTCGTTACACCAATTAAATCTTCGTAATATTGTCACTCGACCCTTACCTTGCATAACTCCAAAATGTTGTTAATTTTGTGAAGGATTTTTCGCTCTGTTTTGTACTGTTGTTGCTCAACCGTTACCGTGTGTAGCTCCGAAGTGTTGTTGTTAATTGCGCGAAGGAATTTTTGCTCTGATCAAAAGGTAATCATTTGATTTTGTTTGACTTAGACTGCTGAAGTGCAATGTCCCGAGACCGAAGCAAACCCGAGTGACCACCCGTACGAGCAGTTCTTGGTCGGCCAGAAGCAGCGGCAGCACGAGTGGCAAAAAGTCCGAGAATCCAAGAGGGCCAAGGTAGCAGAAAGCGCAGCGTCTGTGACGGTGACAAGTTCCTCCCTACAAGACGATGTTGTCACTATACTCCGCCAGCAGCTCGCTGCCAAGACAGAGGAGTGTCGTCAGTTAATGAATATGGTAGATGCCATGGAAGAAGCGAACAATAAAATTCTCTCCTGCCAGATGCAAATGCAAGAAAACGTTGTTAAGGTAATGCATTAACCTGTGGTCAGGTCCGCTCTCTCTCGAAACAAAGACACAACACTCTATAACATCACTATTTTGCAATTGGGAAAATTTAAAATATTAGTTAAGTGGACTACTTCAGGATTTAGAAAATCACGGATCGCCAATGACAAATTGAAAATCTGGGCAATTTTCTTTAAACCGTACTATTTTACTGTACATGGAGATTACAAATTGCTGTTGAAACACTTATTTGATTAGAAACCACAACATCGCTAAACATAAATGGAGGCTAATAGACGGCCGTATCGAATTTGAAAAGCTAGCGTTTTGAGTGTTGACCCTTCTGCTTTGCTCCAACTGAAGGTTTAACACTCGAAACGTATGCTTTTTCATATTCTCTAAGGTCACAAAAAGCTAATTTAAAAGCACTCTATGTCCTGAATCTGTCAGCTGACCCGAATTTCCGTTAACTCTTGTAGATGATGGAGAAATTTGAAACATCCCTGTCAGGAATGGAACACAAACTGGTGAACAAGATGTCTGCCTTGGAAAACAACGTGAGCGCTGCACTATCAAACATCGAAGGACGCCTGGAGTCACTGGAAGGACAATCCCTTACTCATTTTTCAAGGGTAAGAAATTTTTGTAAGACTGCCCCTAGATTTCGGCCTGAGAGTTTCTAGTGATACAATTCAAACAAAGAGGGTTTTCTCATTTTCACTTAAGTTGCGAAAGCGGGCTGATTTCCGCCTTTGATTGAACTTTTTTACAAATGACTAGAAAAATTAGCGTGACGAGCCCAAAGAGCGTCTCTCTATAACGTAACAGGCTAAAAAAAATATGGTAATGTTTGATTCTAAGCAGTGATCATATTTCAGAAAAATTAAGTATGGTCACGCTAATGACCTATCAACGGGAGAAATCGGTGAGCAGACAAATAAAAACAACGTTGCTCTATTTTTTTCGCTTGCAGCTCGACCTCGATGCCACAGTCACAGATAACGGCTTTGCCGCTGACATCCCAGAGTTAGACGAAAATGAGCCACCTGCAGACATCGGGGAACTAAGCACCATTGATACTGACACACTGGACAGGCTTTGCGAGGAAGTCCAACCAGCCGAGATCAGTCAGGTTGTGCAACCTACCAGAGTGGCAACTTCTGCGCAGGAAGTCGGCGAGGAACTAATTGGTACGTGTGTGACGCCCACGAAAATAAAAGCAGTCCAGCAGGCCCTGGGACGAGAAAGTGAACGGCACCTCTGTGCGCTGAAGCTCCTGCAGTCTTTTTTCACCAGCGAGGAACTAGCGAACAGCAACACTGATGGTACTTATGGAAAAAAGTGTCTAGACAGCGCCAAACTCAATTCACTCAAAGTGTTAGTTTTCACTAAGTTTCCAGCTGGCGCCAACGAGGATAAGGAGAAAGTATGGAGGTATATTAAAAGCAAAATTAATTCTAAGTGTCGCGCTATCCGCAAGTTTACCCCAAAAGACTCAGCTGATCGTTTATCGTAATCATTCTTTTAACAAACCGTAGCTTAAGAATATTTTTGTAACTAGCTAGCTGTTTATTTATTAACGGTGTCGTCTGTATAGAAAGGAGAATTGTCAGTAGTACAATAAACATTAATTTTGTAATTGACTCTTGCCTGTGCCGGTAAGAAGTGACACTTCAAAAAGACAATGCACACCGACTCACCAGCGCGTACCGAAAACTTTTGCCAGCAAAAATGGGACTTCGGTAAAAGGCGCAACATAAAAACATTGTTCAACTTTTTTCTCTTTTAATAGAGAACATTTCACTGTTTAAATCACCAAATTGCGCCAAGTAGAAACAGAGATGTCTTTTCTTTTCTTTGTTTCCACGCTTGCCGGTGAGAAGTGACACTTCAAAAAGACAATGCACACCGACTCGCCAGCGCGTACCGAAAGACAAAACTTTTGCCAGCAAAAAAAGTGACTTTAGTAAAAGGTGCAACATAAAAACATTGTTAAACTTTTTTTTCTTTTAATAGAGAACATTTCACTGTTTAAATCACCAAATTGCGCCAAGTAGAAACAGAGATGTCTTTTCTTTTCTTTGTTTCCACGCTTGCCGGTGAGAAGTGACACTTCAAAAAGACAATGCATACCGACTCGCCAGCGCGTACCGAAAGACAAAACTTTTGCCAGCAAAAAAAGTGACTTTAGTAAAAGGCGCAACATAAAAACATTGTTAAACTTTTTTTCTTTTAATAGAGAACATTTCACTGTTTAAATCACCAAATTGCGCCAAGTAGAAACAGAAATGTCTTTTCTTTTCTTTTTATCACGCTTGCTGGTAAGAAGTGACAAAAACTTTTTTAAAGACTTTTTTCGCCCAGCAATTATTTTGACGCTTCAAAAGATAACAAACGTGACTCGCCGGCGCTTTCATTAAAAAGACTTAACTTCACCGTTTAAACGACAATAAACTCTATTCAAACTTTGATAAAATATTTTTTCCCCTATAAAAAGAGATCATTTTACTGTTGTATTATAGAACCAAGTTCTCCCGCATACAAATTAGAAAAGAAATAATCTTTATTTAATAGTAGATAACACATGTTGGTCATTGACTTTTATAGATTTGGCGGCTCCTAAAAGAGCCATTTTTAGCGACCTGGACTCGTCCACTTCGACGAACCAGGGCGCGGTGGCTCCTAAAAGAGTCGTTTTTGTAAAACTGTAGAGCAATGTCGAACGCTTGACGAGAGGTTTCATGGCGCTGGTGCAACCAGATCTTCTGTTCCTGGTTTGCAGAACTGGCGAATTTCGCGGTGCAGATACTGCTTCCGTTCTTGAGATAATCCTTGGGGGTTTAGCTTTGCTGGAAGCACTGCGGGTGGTAGGGTGGCAGGGTGTTTCAGCAGCAGAAGAGATCGCTCGGGAGAAGTGCTGTACTCTTTGAAGTAAATTTTGCCAGGTTCCTCTTTTGAAAATCTAAAATGATGGAACTTTTTTATGCCGGGAAGCTTGACGAAGTACTGTCCTAGGAACGCTGACCAATCGTACACTGGCACAATAACTTTTCCATCGTGTGTCCCAACAAGTTGCGCCTTGTTTACTCCCGCAGTGCTGGAAGACTCAACCATCTCGGCAAATTCGTAAAGAGAAGAAATGTAAGTAACTTTGTACGATCTCTTGATAATTCCAAAGGAGCGATCCGGGCCAAACTTCGTATGTCCAGCAATTAGAAACGAATAAGTGATTGAGTCGTGAAGCTGATTTATTGCTCTCCATGCCAGGTACCAAAGGAAACAGTTGTTTTTATTCTGCCCCGAGCAGTTGTCAGCATGAAGATGGACGCACGTTTCGCCAAGTCCATGGTTCTGGAAGTAATGATGAACATAGCTTATTGTGGTGTTTGCCCCTTTACCAACGTCACTTGCCTCGTCAATAAGGTAGTTAACCTGTTGAGGTACTGCTTCGCACATGACGCCAAAGATTCCACATTTGCGTGGTGTTTTAAAGTAAATCGGTCCCGGCTGCATCGGGTTACTGGGAATGTGAATTTGCTGAGCAAAGTCGAATGAATAGTGGATAACTGTATCGACCGAGCATGGGTCATGTTGCTCATCAAAATCGATTGTATCTGCTAATCTTTCCAAATTGTTCTTTGATTCAGTACAAGTGTTCCTGTAAAATTCCCTTTCTGTTTGAACGCAATTTAAATGTTCCTGCTGAGCCAAGACGCACTTAGACTTTTCATTATCGGGAAGGTTTGCAGACCGCAGGAGTTTCGAAGTGTTCTGCTGGCAAGTTAAACAGAGGTCAGTCATGGGCTTGGCGATGAGAAGATCAGGATGAAACTGCTGCCATAGTTTTGTAAATGAAGTGTAGCCAACAGCTTGCTTGCCCGTTTCTTCGCAAACTGTTTTAAATGCACGCCATACATTCATTTTTGTCTCTGACGATGAAAGCAGGCGAATGTCATCGTTTTTAAATCCCGGGATTCTGCCAGGAAGTAAAACAGCGTTTTCTTCGGCATAATTAGTTAGGAAGTTCTTTACGTCCTCGGTTACGGCTTGGGGCAAGGTGTTGTGCGGTAGTCTCTTGTAGTTTCCATGAACCCTCGATGAAAGTCCGTGTTCTTCATAATGTTCTTTTAGGCGGCGAAATCGTGAATAGCTTATTCCGTAAAGACTTAAGAACATATCCTTGCAGATCGGACGGTTAAGGTAAAGGAAACTGGATCGTGAACTTCGTTTCCTTTTTTCGCCAATGATTTCACTATTCGTGCATACTTGAATGTTTGCCAGGATAACAAGATCGAGTTCTCCATGCGACAGTTCCAGGCAATTGTTTAAGTTGGAAAGAACAGCTTCCTTCGAAAACTGTTCACAACACTGGCCGCCTTTCGTGCCACGAGAGCACCCGCATCCTTCTTGTAAAAACTTTGTCACTTTTGCTATGATTTCTTCGCTTTTGAGCACGTCAAGCTGATCGCATTCAGCCATGATGAAGGTTTTTACTGTAAAAAATAGTTCCTGCTAGAGAGTAGTTATGACAACGCGTCCTACTGTCAAAGTGATTGATGCGTTTGGCTGGTGTTGCGTTACCTGTCACTGTTGTGTAACTTGTATGCAAATTTATCGAGATCGGTGTAGAGACACGCAGCCGAACTGAACTGATGGCAATGCGTTTGAGTCGTAGTCAAAAGTAAGGGTTAGCATAGCATACAATTTGAAAATGTATCGGGAACTGTTAGAAACAGAAAGTTGGAGTATTTTTTTTGTAAAAAACCTAGAAAAAACATCACCGCAAATACTTACCAAGTTTGCATTCGCCGTTGATTTTCTTTCGAGTTCCGCCTCAGCAAACTCAGTTACGAATGTTCTCTGCATTTCAGGTTTACTTTCTTTGGCTTTCAGTGGTGAAATAAAGTAGTAACAGGAGCAGTTTCAATGATTAACAGCCATCCGCTCGAAATTATTTTAAGTGAGATGTGTAGCGGCACGGCACCATTCGAAATAAACTAAACGAATTATAATCATGAAGTTTCTAAGCCGTTCGTGACTGCTCGTTCGAAGATTTCATGAGCTGTTCGAACGTTTAGATCACCCGTTCGAAAGTCTTTTATGAGCCGTTCGAAATTTTTTATGAGCCGGTCGAACGGTTTGTTTCGTTACCCGTTCGGAATGTTTTGCGAGCCGTTCGAACGGTTAGGCTACCCGTTCGCAATTTTCCCTGAGCCGTTCGAACGGTTAGGCTACCCGTTCGCAATTTTCCCTGAGCCGTTCGAACGGTTAGGCTACCCGTTCGCAATTTTTCCTGAGCCGTTCGAACGGTTAGGCTACCCGTTCGCAATTTTTTCTGAGCCGTTCGAACGGTTAGGCTACCCGTTCGTAATTTTTCCTGAGCCGTTCGAACGGCTAGGCTACCCGTTCGGAATACTTAATCACCCGTTCGAACACTCATTGAAACCCGTTTCAAACGGCTTGGTGACCCGTTTGTAACCCGTTCGATGGCCGTTCGTTTCACCCGTGTAACGGAAAGTCGTTAATGCACGTTTTCGCGTGAAAGGTCACATTTTTGCTAACATGCAGAATGACCCAAACATATCATGCAGTTGACAATACCTCTCTAATAACAACTATCACCTCTTTACAAGTTAATTAACTGTGTTATATGTGTCAGTGCTCATGGCTAACTGTACATTGTACTGAATGGAAACAATTTGAAAACATCTAACATCACCTTCCAAATAACCTACAGTTGAGAAAATGCAACTTACAAATAATGCTGTTGGCTAACAAAATGTTCACCAGCAGTACAGTGGAAAACATCATGAACAAACAAAATACATCTTTTCTTAAATTGTACAAGACATTGTACATCTTCCAACGTTATACATAGCATGTTTGATGTCCACTAAATGTTCACTGGCAGCCATCAATGGGTAATATCTGTGACAACCAACATCTCTTTCTAACCTTCATGATGTTACATTTTAACACAAAACATTGTTCATGGATAAAGAAACGTAATGAACTAACTAACTAAACAGTGGAAATAAGGACCATAACCACAATACAGCTGCCCTAAGCTACAGTTAAGTGCATGGCTAACAAAATGTTCACCAGTGTCACAACAATGGAAATTATTGCTAACAGCCAACAACAGGTACATAAAGTTGTTACATAATTCATAATGACAAGGTTAACAACAATATGTAAAGCAGTTGAACAGTGGAAATACTGACAGCAACCATCTATTAACTTCCTATCCTGCATATTGTTACACAACTTAATATCTACATAACATTGTTGATGGCTAACTCTTCACTATAATTTCGCTCTAACAACAAACATCAGCTGCATGACAAGTAAAAGATGAAAAAGGTGATCATCTCTTCTTGACCTACATGTTACTGAATTGTCAACAGAAAACATTGAAACATCAGAACAATCTTTGAAAACAGCATACTGAAATCAACAATGCCTTGATTTCAATCCAGTTGTGTTATCAGCTGTCTTCAACAAAAACAGAAGCACTTGATCAAGCTCAGTTACTTGTAAAATGGAAACAGTAATTTCAAATTTGTACAAGATCTGCTCATGGACACTACACCACGTTTGGTACTTATCTGACATATTTGTAATTGATACATTTACATTTTAAAGAGAAGTTGCATATAACTTTACATTATAAGGGTTGCCAGGAATAATGGTGCTAGGGAATTCTTTTGTAAAAAGTAAACACTAACAAAGTGAAGTAAAAAATGAAAGACCTCTTTAGCATTATTACAAAATTTGCCCATTTCAGAAGATGTAATGTTATCTAGGGAAGTGTTCCTTTATCTGTCTGAAAATTCTTCACCTCATTCATCTCCACTTATGAATACATGGCTTTTATGTTTGAATTTGAAGGGAATAATTCTCAAGGGTATAACATTACATGGCTTGAAATGAAAGAACAACAAAACAAACAAGCAAAGCCAAAGTGGGCTATTTATCTATGTTAAGGAACACATTTTTGGAACTTGTCTCTTCACTTCAAACTGTTAGAGTAAAATTATAATTGAACATTGTAATGGTTGGTAATTATCAAAGTCAAAGCATTTCACAATTAGTTTCAGTTCTCTGAAACAAATATGATTTAATTTAAACTTAACATAATTCTACATGTATTGCACTTACTAATTAAAACCAGTGCTTGCTGAATGTTTAAAAAAAAAAAAAAAGGTTCACACAAGCATACCGGTATTATATTACATTTCTAAGAATGATACAACTTCAAAAAATTGTGGGGTGGCTACTTTTTGTCTCCTTCCTTACCATGAGTAATAATATTGGCAGACTATCCTGGTTGAAAGGGTCAAGAATTTGTTTCAGAATTTCAGCTCTAAGTGGAGCAATCAGTGATGGTAATAGGACTGAGTGGAGTCCAATTCGGTCTGTAATCATACGAGTGATTAACAAAATCGGACGACTGCGAAGCGGGAGTCCAATTTGTTAATCACGAGTATGATTACAGACTGAATTGGATGACAAGATGTCCTGTTACCAATTAATCAAAACTATGACAAAATACGAGAAACGAACAAACCATCGATTGAGCGCTGAACTATTAAACGTCATTATGAATGCTGAAAAACACATTAGTTTACTCAACAAAGTGCACCAAAGTAGCGCGCGCAAAATGATGCGTACTGTCCAATTACAAGCATGACGCGTATACACTGTCCAAATTAATGCTCAAATCGGGCTGCTGATAGCCAATCACGTTCAAGAATTTTGTTATAGTTTTGATTAGGCAGGAAATCACTTTGAGATCAAACCAAGCTATAGCAAAAATTTTTCAGCCCATCCACAATGGTGCAATCGCAAATGACCTTTGTGGATTATTTGATGCATGTATATGAGAAGGCCATTTTTCTTTATTTCTTGATCAATTAGAAGGTAGATGCCATTTAAACATTGATGAAATAATGAACAAAGGTCTGTTGCTACAGAGCTACATTGTATCTCCCACCAGATTAACAGAAGATGAGGTGTTGAAAACAGATCTTTGGAAGGACTACAAAACACTTTGAAAACAATCACCAGTGGCCTGTGTTCCCACAGCATCTCTAAATACCAAAATAGTTGAATTAACTAATTATTATGAATACAAGTAGAAGAATTTCAGATTGTCTGATTGCACCCAAGTATGAAGTTTGATAGAGAAACACTGGTAAATCATTGTTTGAAGAAAATTTAATTACAATTAATATTATAGTGAAACCTGTATCAAGTGAACCCCATATTGAGCGGACACCCTCTATTAAGGTCATTCCCCAGTATTGCATTGCGCACAATTTCACGCGTGGTTAGCGTGCCCACATTAAAAAATGGCAGCTTTTTCTTTGCGGCTGGACCTTGCCATAGAGGTAAATCGTCATTTTCTCAAAAACAAGTACGGTGACCTATCATTTTTTTCTGTTGTGTTGAATTGAGTAATAAATTTCTCTGTGTGAAATAAATATAGGCCAATTCTCAGTGTTGAGCAAGAAACAATCGTCGGAAATGTGAATTTAGCAAGCAATCGTGACTATAATCATCGTGCTTTTGTAAGGATTTATACGGTATAAACAAGGTGCTGTTGTTTCTAAACGAACATGGGGACCCCTCATTTTTATTTCCAAGTTTACGTTCCTACAATATAAACAGTCAGTAGGCAAAGTTTGACCAAAAATCTCAGTGCAGGTTCTGTTTCAGTGGAATGACCTTGGAAGTGGACACCAGCTTGAATCCCAAAATGTTCCTCCTATTTACTGCAAAATAAACCTGCATTTAGAGGACACCTCTATTAAGCAGATATGGCTACCAATATTAAGCCATTTTGTTGCACAAAACCTGCAATAAGCAGACACTTCAAGGGCTTTCTACTTCTAAAAGCTCAGCTCAGACTCCTTTAACATTGTTCAGCAATATTGTTTCAATGCTAAGTAGATTATTCCAGATTGATGCATTGACTGACTCAACATTATGCTATGAGCAGTCTTTGATCTCACAGTGTTACACTGTGTTACAAAAGGGTTAATAATTAGCTATTATAGCACAATATGTTAGAACCTGCTTAGAGCGGACAAACTGTGTTAAGCGGACATTAATAAGAGTCCCAAGGGTGTCTTAATACAGGTTTCACTGTATTGGATTGCGAGCTTAAGATTCCCATCAGGTGGTAATTAATACCGTTGATACAGACTCAAACTATCAGCTCAAAGAAATATTGACCTCATAGTCCAATATTATTGATGAATAGAAACAAAGAAGATGTTGTCTATTTTATTTTTAATAGATAATAATACAACTTTAAACTAATTACAGGATAAAATTTATTTTTTACATTATTTTTTAAGCATTTGTTTATGAACCACTTCATGTAGAAGTGGGTATCAGGGGCATACCTACAACAGGTGGCACCTTCACTTTGACACAGTGTGGACCCCCGCCCCCTTTGAAAAATCCTGGCTACACCCCTGGGTATGTCAAAAGAGGGGGTAAAGTTAAGGGCCAAGGATGTTACCATACCATCGAGAGTTACATTGTTAGTAACTAAACAGGCCAACCCCCTCTTTTTGAGCTGCCCCCAAAAGTGGATCCCCAGGCCAGTATTGCAGTTCAGACAATACAGAGGAATGTGCACTTAACCACTGGATGACTGAAGGAAAGTTATAAGACGCGATTAGTCGGAGAATTGGTCGTGGCCCATAGATCTAGGCTCTGGACTGCTTCGCCCCTTTGTTTATCTTTTCGGGGAAGTCTGATATCCCCAAAGCCCGCATATACAGTGAACTTTAACTCTCAACATAGATTATTTCTTACAGAGAAAAACAGTATTCAACAAGAGATACGGAAATAAGATACTAACCTTGAGTATACGATTTTCCACCACACGCACGTGGACACAGAGCTTCAACTGTGTTCACTTTTTGAAAAAAGCGGTTTCTGTTAAATGTGTTCCCGTAGTACACAGTGCAGAGTATGGCCAGCAATACTTCATCCAGCTTGTTGTCAACATTATAGGCTATTGCACTTAGTGTTATCACCGAATCACGAACGATAAGAACCGAAAGTCGGAACAACACCAGTTTTGAAAATGTGTAAAATCCGCCATTCCATGACAGAAGGCTCTCCGTTATTTTCCTTCAAAACAATACTAAACTGTTCTCTTTTGCCGAAAGTTCTCCTTAAAATGTCGAAGAAATGTGCCTGCAACATCTTTCTATCCTCAGTATGAAAGGACACGAACCTGATGGTTTGCAAATAGAGGAAAATCTTCCCCAATCGAAACGCCATTTTTTCGCTTTGTGAAACGAGCTGCGCGGCACAGTTTAAACCGGATGTGACGTCACTTTTTGGTGGATGATCCAGATACACAAATTACAGGAGTCTTCTGCCCCGCCCCTGGGACAACCCCAATACTAGAAATGGCGCGCGCTTACGGTCTCCGTCCCCGATTATGGCTCCTGATTCCATATATTACTTGGAGTTTGCACAGAGCTTTTGTTTTCGTTTAGTTGTGATTTTTTCTTAATTTGTCTTTATACCGGCTACAGGGTGTAATCATGTCAGGGGAAAGATCAGTTCTGGTCTGGTCGAGTCTGGTCTCGTTCTCGCCACTTTGGTGCTGACCAAAACGGTAGCGGGCTCAGGGGAAGAGACTGAAAGAAACGGAATATGGCTTTGTTGAAAGTGCTCAGCATTCCAACCTCGAAAGGACTTTTCAGTTTTAATAAAATTGTCATACGGCTTCCTCAGAAACCTGTCAGATTTCGTTTTCTTCCAGAATGAATGCGATAACGTAAGCTTTCGCCCTCTCATTCAGCACTGAATACTTACCGAGAGATAAAGAACTGATTGCGAACACGTGACAGGTGTTGAAAGATGTCCAGTGTGTCAACACTACTGTTCTCCCTACAATGGCGCACATGTACACGGGCTCTAAATAGTCTTGGATAAACTGACCGCTGAACAACAAGACCATTCCGCTTAAAAATGACGCCATAATGATAATGAAAGTAAAAAATAACAGGGTGATCTCCTTCCTGTCAACAACGTCCGCCATTGATTTGCAGGGAGACATCACAGATGAGACTTTACTCCTGGAGGCTCAAGGAAAATCGAATATGAGAGGAAAGCTGCTAGAGAAAATATAGTAAAGCACATCCTTCTCGTTTGAAGGAACTCTTTAGTCTTGTTATGATGTGTCTTGTTGCTGCAGTCAAAGTATGGGTAGCCGCAGTCAGCAGAGATCTGGAAACCGGCTTGAGTTATACAAATCATAACAAATAGGACACGCGGAATGTAGTTCCATATTTGATGTCCCCATAGTCCAAGTGAACAGAACACAACCTTGAAAACAGCTAAAATAAGTGCAGAGCATACGGACCATCCGCCAGCATTCTGTGGCTGTCGACCTTGCCGGAAGCGCAAGTAAGGCGGCTCACTCTCATTATGAACTCCATCCCCTCCGCCACGGCCTTGTTCTTCTCCGTTGTCTGCCATCTACGCTAAAAGCGTCAGTGCAAATTCACAGTCTTTTTGTCAGTGAGTACGGTGAATCACGGACCTAAGCTTTATAGCGATATTTCCGGAGTCAGCCGTGTTTAAAGGCAGTTTCGCTTTCGACTGGCACCCCAGGTCACCCGGACGCCTTCAGTCATGGTGTCACGTGTGACGCAATTTTCCGTGAAACCTGAAGTGAATACACCGTCTTTCGAACACCCCTCCCCCTGCTCGGGAGCATTTTTTCTTTCTTTTCTTCGGTAACCGCACTGTAGAGGCCTAAAGTGACTGAGCTAAGACAACTAAACTGAACATTCGCGAAAGTTCAATTCCGAGAAGTAAAGTTGTCTTTTACCTTTATTGGCTCAGTTTCTTTCAAATGACTCTGCCTTGTCATCGATGTCAATCGTCAGAGGAGATTAGCCGAGTATGTTCCACTGAAGGCCACTGAAACAAGTCTATAATGCAAATGTTTCACATGTTTTCGCTGGCAATTATTTATCGCGAGTTCAGATTGCCAGTGACTTCTTCTTTGGCTCTAACGGAGGAGCAAAACTCGCCTTTGAAATTAAAACAGAAAGTTGCTTGAACAAGAGAGGCTACCTCTACCATGATCCATGATCCATGATTTTTCGCTTGGGCGGTTTATTGTCCCATTACAGACCACGTGATATTCTCTAGAGAATTGTTCTTTTATCCATTTAAAAATTATTTATTCATATACACGCAAATATTTCAAAATCTGAAAGGAAGAATTCTCAAGAGTATCATCACGTGGTCTGAAATGGGGCAACAAACCGCCCAGTCGAAAACGGTCTACACTATATAGGACATTTAGATACAGGTCGATACGGTATGTTTGTGTGACTGTTTGACGCTTGCGTGACATTTTAATAATTTAATAAGAGAACTGATTTTCGTTTAATTTAAGGAAATGGCTGTCAAAATACGTAACTAATTAATCTACACACAGGCGGACCACTATATGTGTCCGTGGTTAATAATTGTTTATATGAAACGAACAGAATCTTCGAGGGTTATGGCTAACTCTGAGGGTCTCCCAGGGGTTTTGGGGAACAAGGGAACATTGGCAAAATATCGAAGGGAACAAGGGAACATTAGCCATTTTTTGGGAACAGGGGAACAAAATTCGAAAAATTGCACAGGGGAACAAATAACGAAAATGTGTGGGAACATGGGAACATAGGGCAATTTTGGAAGGGAACAAGGGAACAAAGACCCCCCTGGGAGACCCTCAACGCTCTGAAAAAGACCGGCCAAAAGTAATTTCGTAAAAAGACGCTTCAGACGGCCCAGGAAAGCGAAAAAACACCGCACGAGTCGATGGGATATTCAGACCGAGTTGTAATTTAGATATGCAATTTTCAGAGCTTTGTTCATAACCTTCATAGATCCTTTTCGTTTCATTTAAACAATTATTAACCACGAACACATAGAGTGGTCTACCTGTAACATGATCGGATTAGGTTAAATCATGGTATCGTCGCTTTCGGAACGTTCATGAGGTTTGCTTTTGCACGTAATCCTTTTGATGTTTAGATGAAACGTGGCATCCTTTCACGAAGTAAGTTTGCTTGATCTTTCTGTTTTGGTATTGTATGCTTGCTATCGAACGTCGTTAACTCGGCAAAAAGCAAGTATTATTGACCGCGTATATATCGCAATTGTGTTGTACTTTTATTTTCGTTTTGCACAGCTGTTTTTTCGTTAATTACCGTTGTGTACTTGGTGGTGATTCAATTCCAGATCGAATATTAATCATTAAACAACATTATACGTTTGGGATTCGGTGGTTTCTTTGCTCTTTCTGAGATTTCCACCCCACTGGATCAGGTAAGTTAATTAAAATGGTAAAAAAAACAAAAAAAAGTTTAAGAAATATAAAGCGGCAAGGAAATATACTTTATTTGTGAGCGGTGGCCAAATTAGCAAGAGCTTTCTGGTTGGCCACCGTCAACATTTCAAAAACGTTACCAGCTCTGGCTGTCAGGTCCTTTCTAGTTCAAACACTTCAGCCTTTAGCCTTGAAATTCAGGTGCTAAGTACATTGATTCACAAAAAATTCAATTAATAGAGAATAACCAAAAAACTAAATAACTTTCAATCCGAGAACTCAATCCTTGATTGTGTCCATCAGTTTCAGACCCTGAGGCGCTCTATCTTCTATATTACGACGATGCAATACACTACGTACCTTTTATTTATATATACACGATAACAAATTAAAGCTAAAAGCTGTCGCTTGAGGGGTCGTGTTACTAAATTAAAATGCTAATTTACAAATACTAATTAAAAAAATACTAAAATACTGAAAAATGTTTATTATACTAATACTAAAATACTTAAAAATAGCAATTTACTTACAGATATCCAATAAATTTCTCCCTAATACACAATAAAATTGACTACTTTTCAATACTTTGATTCTCATGAATTTGAATGTCCGAGATGTCATGCCGACATGTGTTGTGTGCTCGTTCAAGCAGTCTGAGTGATTGGGAGCTATCAGTTTTAAGAACTCAAAGAGCTCGCGAGCAATACTGCTTTCCTCAGAGGCGTTCACAGCTTACCTGTGTACAGATGGCTAACGACCCAAACTCGTTTTTTTCATAGGAATACATTTTCTCCGGCCAAGGCTGAATATTCTTATTTCTCTACCGATTTTAGGCTGAAAATATTCTTGCCAATGTTCCGAGATAATAGCGTATGACATTTTGTATTGACTTCGATGGTGTTGGAATCATTTTGGAGCTAGCCTGCAAGGAGTAAAGCCTGACCTGACACACATAACTTCTCAGCAGAAATGTTATTATAGCATCGAACATACGGCAAGTGTTATTCTTCTTGTTTTTTTTTTTGACTAGTTCTGCAGTTTAGAGGAGGGCAAAATATTATACTGTTTAGTTAAAAAACATGGAATAATTGTATTGTATATACAAATTTTCAACACACAAAATTATGAAAACACATTGAGTGATCATCGCAGTAAATATATTCTGCTTAAAACATCTCAGCCTTGGGTTTATTCTTAAAATTTCTTAAATTTCAGCCTCGATATTCTTACACTATATATTGTTATACAGATAAAGAGTGAAGCTATCCCTTCGCATTATTGCGTATTCTCGGTATTGGACTGGAACTAGCTTGTAATGGAGGCTCATGCCGGTGGAAAGATTCTCCACATTATCCTCACTTGCAAGCTAGTTCCAGTCCAATTCCGAGTATACGTATATGACCTATTTGCTTTGTGCTCAGATCCAAACCGCCGAATCATCTCCCCCCTCTCCCCTCTTGGTACGAGTCAGGTTTCAGTTGCCTTCACCGGCTGGAGTTAAGAGCGTAACGTGAAAGACTGCCTGCTGGAATAAAAACTGAGTTGAGTCTGATTTTCGGGTCATACAGTCGAGCTTTATCGTAGCAGTCTGTGACTTGTTTGTCAGTTGACCTTTGGATTGCACATCGTTGTGCGTGAATGTAGCCAAGCAAACGCCACTCCTTTGCCAGATGGTGTTTGTCGTCTGTGAGTTGTATCGCTGTTTTCACATAATCTTCCGCCTTTCTAAGGAGGGGGAACAGGTCTCTGCGTTCTCTAGTTCCTACTTTAGGCTCTCTGCTGGATGCTTTGCGTTGTTTCAATTCGAGGTCTTTCCGTGTATTTAAGACGTACAGGTTGAACTTACAGGCTGCAAATTGGAAGGACACCGAGGCATCTGTGAGGGCAACTTCACCCATTGCCTCAAAGATTTTATGGGCGTTCTGCTGGGCTTCCAGTTGTGGTCGTCCTTGGTCGTCTTTCAGTCCACACAGGTCAAACACCTTTGGTACAACACAAGAAACATCAGCGAAAGCTGCATCTTCTTCCACAAGCTCCGTGACGAGTTTGACCCCGGTAGATATGTTCAGTGCTTCACTTTCACACCATTTGGCCAGTTGTTCTTTTAGAGGAATGCGTCTTTGTTTTCTCTCTGCAAGAAACTTTTGATACTGAACGACGTTTGGATCGTCCTCATCATCCTCAACGTGCAGCAGTTCAATCAATTTGGTAAGTAAAGTTTCAGACCACATGCTTGAATTCTTCTTGAGGAATTCCTCGATGAGCTTCACTGCCTCTTCCTCGTTTCTCTTTGCACAGAGATAATCAACTCTACCTCTTATTGACTGAACAATGTACTTCGGATGCCCAGGAAGACGTACACGAAAGTATCCTGGGCCAAAATCAAACTGAGGTTTGGGATTCTTGTTCTCTTTCATGGAAGTAAAAATAGTACCGACACCAGTATACATTCCTTCGGCGAGTTTCAATGATTTCAAAATATCTGCTATCCTCCTGTTTCTGTGCTGTACAGGTGGTACTTTATTTTCTGAGAAGTGTTCGGGCTTCAGAGTGGGATCTGGACCAGGATAGCTAATGATGTCAATGAATTCTGGTTTGATGTGAATTTTGACTAGATCGGGGCAGGAGACTTCATAGCTTCTGTGATAAAATGCATTCACGACTGCTTCACGAAGGGCTCGCTCGGGATAGGCAGTAAATGCATGGCACGCAACGCCTTTTGGT
>NC_138146.1:13834511-13839511 GCF_964199315.1 Orbicella franksi
AGATCTTTATTTTCCTCGTAGACTATTTTCAATTTGCTCTGGAAAAGGATAAGCAATCGAGTCGCAAGCTGCTGGTATCATACAATGCGACACACAAGATATATGTCTTACTACACGGCTCTTATACATGACCACAACTAACCAGAAATGGCTTCTATTTGCGAACACCTTTGAAAACAAACTTACTTGTGTGCAGAGGGCTGACTAATCATAATCATAATCATCATCATCATCATCATCATCATCATAATCACCATCATCACCATCATCACCATCATCTTGATCAACAACGACTTTTTAAAACTTAAACAAGCGAATATTAAAATTAACACCCGACATTGTTATGATGATGATGACGACGACAACAACAACAACAGGGTTTATTTGAAATGTAAAATTAACTTAATTACTAATTAATAAATAAATTTAAAATACATACAGTTGCTGGTCACTCAAAATAACTAAAGAGCTAAACTAGTTGGGTGACCACCATTTATTAATTTAAAATAAATATAAGGTCAGAAAAGAGGCATTTTACATTTTACATTTTACATTTTACACACTTCATTAAGGAAATAGATTACAGAACAAATAATTCTTAAACATGTATACAATAAGAAGTAAATAAAATAAAAAATAATAACAGAAACACCAAAATATAGCAATTAGTAGTAAAACTTAATAGAAATTAATGAAATGCGAGGATAATTCTCCTTTGAATGAATAGGTAGTTAGAATCTTAAATCTCTCATCAGTTTCATTCCATAATATAGGTCCATTGTATCGAATATGATAATGATAATAGCATTTATTTCAACACGATAAAAATTACAGCAGAGCTGATGTGGTTGTGTATATAAAATAAAACCATTAAAATTAAAAAAAAAACTCCGAAATGTCCGGACTGAGCTCTGGGTCTTCGCGCTCACCCTAAAACCGTGATACATTTTCAACTGAAAACATATTACCCAAAATTACATGCAACTTCTTCGTATTTCCAGCCTAAACCTGAATAGCCTGTTCACAGGCTCCAGCTGGAAGGGTCTGACCGCAGCTGGAAGGGCCGAGAAAGAACTGGGTGAGAGTGAAGTGGCCGAGGGGGAATGGGGTGTACTCGACTAGAGAACCTGTTCACAGGCTAAAACTTCCGACCGCTGTAACATGGGCACAAAACAACAGGCAGAGATCAGTTTTTCCAGTGACCTAGTGCTATTGCTTAAATTTCGAGGAACTGGATGGGGCTGACTAACTGATGGTAGCTGACTAATGGCGAAAATTGCGCTGGAAACCGTAGCCTACCTTTCCAATTCTTGCCATGTCCTTGGCACGCCAGACATGCCTGAGATATAGCGTGACATTGACGGTGGGAGTCACGCATTCGTAAAATTTTGCCTTCACTACACAACCGAACACTGAAAGGTTGAGGCATGGGCGCGTTGGTCAGCCAGGCCCAAGATATGTTTTATTTGCGACAATAAGCTTACAACAAAGCGGATAAGAGATACATCAAGTAACGTCCTACATGCGCCAAAGCCGAACATGTAAACCCCAAAAACCTCTTGTTAGGAAAAATAGGGACCGTGTACCCCCGACTCAATGCAGTGGCGCCACCTTTGGGGTTTTAAGGTTGACCTATAACTGACAACAGAATGAAAAAAACAAATCATATGACGCTAATTACTCAATAAAAATAAACCTCATGAGAAAGTACTAGTGGCAAGGCTGACCGTAGAATGTCACAAGTTTCTCAACCGTCTCTTTTTACAAACGTACTACCCATGAGTCTTCGCGTACTACTCTCTCACCCAGTTCTCTGTTCCGTGTCGGCAAAATATTAATTTATGTCAATACCGATTATCACAAATTACATAGAATGGTCGATGTCACGTTTGCCAATTTCTTCATTTAAACAAAACATTAGCCCCACAGGGCGATTTATCAGACCCAATTCAGGAAATATGGAAAATAGTTCCATAGTAATCCTTTGCAAGCGCATGGAAATATAGGACTCTAAACTTGAAAATTTTAAAAAGAAACGTATCGTGCGGGTGGTGTACATTTCTCTGTAGACTTTGTAAGGCCCAGTTCAGACGTCATGCTTCTGCCGTGCCGAACTAAATTGCAATTAGGTTCGACTGTAGCACGGCAGGAAAACAACTTTGATTTAGACGTCGTGACAGAGTCGAACCAAATTCAGGATATACTGATGCCTCGTAACAATTCTCCTCCTAACTTCCCGTGGGAACGCAGTCTCGCCAAAATACATTAATACAATTTATGAATTTTGTTTAGCGCGGCAGAAGCACGACGTTTGAATCGCTGCCGTGCCAGAGTCGTGTAGCACGGTAGAGCTTGTAGAACTTAATTACTTGCCGAACTTAATTCAAAAGTTTGATTCAGACGCCGTGCTTCTGCCGTGCTTTTGTCGAACTTAATTCCTGAATTTAGTTCGGCACGGCAGAAGCACGACGTCTGAACTGGGCCTAAAAATTGGCAAGTTTGGGTCCCATATTTGGATGCGTTTTCGACATGAAACATAGGCACGCAAGGTGTGCAAGAGTTATTTTTTTGTATGAGGTGTTGGAGATAGAAGCATTCATGGTACAGTAATGATTTGGTTAATTTGACAAGTCTTATTGCTTGCGATGTTACATCGGTCATGGTAAGATAGCTAAATAGTAAGCCATAAAATGTTTGACTGAACAAACGACAGTAATCTGACCCGTCTCCAGATTAATGTAGATACCATCTTATTTTCTAACAGGCAATTTGATGCGTTCTTTGATACAACCCGCGCTGTGATTGGTGTGACACGCGCACAGGCATAACTCCCTCACTCGCATATCACATAACCCTTCCAACCCCCAAGAGGAATTTCTGCTCAAAAATACTCAAGTTAATTTAGAGACTTTTTCGCATTTTATACGAGTCGTAAGTTTACCTTTTTAAACAACACAACACAACACAACTTCACCGAAAATAGAAAGAAAGAGAAAAAAACCTCTGACACATTGAAAGTCTGATTTAATTAAATTGCACTTTAACTTGGTGCTACGCAGTCTTCAAAAAACATTTGAACAGTTTTCGAACTTTTTACCTTTAAAAATATCGGACTGAAATGAATGTCATCAAATAAAACTATTAAACTGCTACTGCCCAGACGTAAAAATCGTCCAGAAACGAAAGCTTCTTCTTTGTTTAATATCCTGGAAACAATAGCCGATAACATGTCAGTTCTAATTGAATTTACTCCCATATAAAAAACAAAAGTGTTAAGTTACCATTTGTTACTAAAGATAGCAAACATCTCGTGGGAAAGAGTGGTGACGATTCGTCCGCTCTAATTGAATTTACTCCCTTGTGAAAAACAAGAGTGTCAAATTACACTTTGTAACTAAAAAACAAAAATATCTCGTTATATTTGCATGCAACAAGAACAAAACAATCGTTACCCGCACTTACTATTGTAAACGTTACAACTGTTTCAAATCTTAAGTCTCGTCCCCTCTAAAACATGTCCCAAGAACTAGACGCGACGATTCGTGACCTTTAATTGAATTTACTCCTTGTGAAAAACAAAAGTATCAAGTTACCTTTGTAACTAAAAATAAAAATATCTCGTTGCATTTGCATACTACTAACTCACGAACTGTTTCAAACCTCAAGGCTCATCTCGTTCATTTAACTAAAATCCTCAGCCTAACCCACAGAAAATGTCGAAGTAAACCCAATATATGAAAACTTCCTCCTCTTTTATAGAAGAATAAATATGGCCGTTCTGAACTCTACCGGGATCAAATCTTCTCACATACCATTTACCTTTACAACAAGAAATTTGATTGGCTGTTTATAGCAGATCCAATCTGATTGGTGTGACATACATACACCTCTCACTCACTCACTCACTCACTCACTCACTCACCCATTGACCCGTCCATAACATACCCGACGTGCCGACTAAGAGGTATTTTCTTTTTACAAAAAAATAACTCAAAAATCGATCCATGGAGGTGGTTTTTTGTTTATATAAAAAACACGAAATTCGTTGATATTGCGTGACATTGTCGAAGTGCTCTCTCTTGAACCACGCGTTTGGGATCAGGCACTGGATGAGTGGGAAAGTTGATACTGGTAGTCGATAGCCAGTGCCCTGCTGAGAATGATACTGATGTGAGCTAGTTAATTGCCAATGAGCCAGCCGAGCGAAGACGCGAGGCTGGCGAGACAGCAGCATTATAGAGCCGTGCGAAAGGGGCGAAAGTACTGTGCAGGCGGAAAAAATCTTGAGTGATCGAGAGACATGTTTGTAAGGTAAGATTCCAGAGATTCCAATGACGTAATAAAGAGGTCGATTGTATTACAACGGACCAATCGTAGCGCGCAGAGATTGTGACGTTAAGCCCGCATGGTTGTGATCGTCGATGCCCAGCAGTTTTGGCATTCATTGAGCAGAGTTGTGATCAGTTGTGATCAAGTTTGAGGTAAGAGAACCGTAATTTTCACCTGCTTTGGTAAGTTTTATTTGCTATTATTTCCAATTCTACTTAAGTGTACTTTAGTTAAGTGCCATTGTGGTATATTTATCGAGCTAGCAAGCTCAACAATCGGCCAGCGAGCCAAAAGAGTACTCGGCCACCGCGTGCCAAACTCGGCCAGTGTGCCAAATTCGGCCAACGGGCATAAAGCGATCAAAGAAACTGAGAAACCTCTTTAAACTGAATTCAATCAGAGCAAAGCTGAAACAAACGACAACTGAAGCAAACTATCGGCCAGCGAGCCACACGAGAGTAAACTCGACATCGGCCAGTGAGCCAACTTTGTCACCGCCAGCGAACAAAAAGCAATCAAAGCAAGTGAGATTTAAGGCCCGGTTCAGAGGTCGCATTTCTGCCGTGTCGTATTCAATTCAACGAATTAAATTCGATAGAAATTCGACGTCTGAATCGGCTGCTGCATTTCTGCCGCACGTTCGACTGGTCTTGCTGTAGATCCGACAGAAA